>NC_057813.1:713313897-713613897 GCF_018294505.1 Triticum aestivum | reverse complement strand
CCATATGGCTTCTGCCAGTTGCCGATAACTTTGTTACAAAACATGATCATCTCATACAACAATTTATATCACATCATGTCTTTACCATATCACATCACAACATGCCCTGCAAAAACAAGTTAGACGTCCTCTACTTTGTTGTTGCAAGTTTTACATGGCTGCTACGGGCTTCTAACAAGAACCATTCTTACCTACGCATCAAAACAACAACGATTTTTCGTCAAGTGTGTTTTTTTAACCTTCAATGAGGACCGACCGTAGTCAAACTCGATTAAACTAAAGTTGGAGAAATAGACACCCGCCAGCCGCCTATGTGTAAAGCACGTCGGTAGAACTAGTATCATGAACACGGTCATGTAATGTCGGTCCGGGCCGCTTCATCCAACAATACCGCCGAATCAAAGTAAGACGTTGGTGGTAAGCAGTATGACTATTATCATCCACAACTATTTGTGTTCTACTCGTGCATATTATCTACGCATAAACCTGACTCTGATACCACTGTTGGGTGACATAGCATGCAATTTCAAAAAAATTCGTATGATCACGCAAGAACTATCTAGGTGATGCATAGCAACGAGAGGGGAGAGTGTCTCCATGTACCCTCGTAGACCGAAAGCGGAAGCGTTAGTTAACGCGGTTGATGTAGTTGAACGTCTTCACCATCCAACCGATCCAAGCACCGAACATACGGCACCTCTGTGTTCAGCACACGTTCAGCTTGATGATGTCCCTTGAACTCTTGATCTAGTAGAGGGTCGAGGGAGAGTTCTGTCAGCGCCATGGCGTGGCGACGGTGTTGATGATGTGATCCGCGCAGGGCTTCGCCTAAGCACTACGATGCTATGACCGGAGGAGTAAACTGTGGAGGGGGCACCACACATGACAATGAACAATTGATGTGCCTTTGGGGTGCCATCGCCCCCGTATATAAAGGAGGAGAGGGAGGAGGCCGGCGGCCAAGAGGGGGCGCGCCAAGGGGGAGTCCAACTAGGATTCCCAATCCTAGTTTGTCTCCCTTTCCTTTTCCAAGAAGGGGAAAGAGGGAAGGAGAGGGATAGGGAGAGGGAAAGAGGGGGGCCGCGCCTCATCCCCCTTGTCCAATTCGGACTCCCTTAGGGGGGAGGCACCACCCTGCGAGCTCCGTTCTCCTACTCCCTTATGGCCCATTGATACGTCTCACACGTATCTATAATTTTTGATTGTTCCATGCTATTATATTACCCCTTTTGGATGTTTATGGGCTTTATTTTACACATTTATATCATTTTTGGGACTAACCTACTAACCGGAGGCCCAGCCCATATTGCTGTTTTTTTGCCAATTTCAGTATTTCGAAGAAAAGGAATATCAAACGGAGTCCAAACGGAATGAAACCTTCGGGAGCATGATTTTTGGAACGAACGTGATCCAGAGGACTTGGAGTGCAAGTCAAGAAGCTTCCGAGGAAGCCACGACATAGGAGGCCGCCCCCCTGTAGGGCGTGCCCCTATCTCGTGGGCCCCTCGGGCGGCCACCGACGTACTTCTTCCTCTTATATATACCTACGTACCCCGAAAACATCCAGGAGCACCACGAAACACAATTTCCACCGCCGTAACCTTCTGTATCCGCGAGATCTCATCTTGGAGCCTTCGCCAGCACTCTGCCGGAGGGGGAATCGACCATGGAGGGCTTCTACATCAACATCCTTGCCCCTCCGATGAGTTGTGAGTAGTTTACCACAGACCTACGGGTCCATAGTTATTAGCTAGATGACTTCTTCTCTCTTTTTGGATCTCAATACAATGTTCTCCCCCTCTCTTGTGGAGATCTATTCGATGTAAACTCTTTTTACGGTGTGTTTGTCGAGATCCAATGAATTGTGGGTTTATGATCAAGTTTATCTATGAATAATATTTGAATCTTCTCTGAATTCTTTTATGTGTGATTGAGTTATCTTTGCAAGTCTTTTCGAATTATCAGTTTGGTTTGGCCTACTAGATTGGTCTTTCTTGCCATGGGAGAAGTACTTAGCTTTGGGTTTAATCTTACGGTGTCCTTACCCAATGACAGAAAGGGTTGCAAGGCAATTATTGTATTGTTGCCATCGAGGATAACAAGATGGGGTTTATATCATATTGCATGAGTTTATCCCTCTACATCATGTCATCTTGCTTAATGCGTTACTCTGTTCTTATGAACTTAATACTCTAGATGCATGCTGGATAGCGGTCGATGTGTGGAGTAATAGTAGTAGATGCAGGCAGGAGTTGGTCTACTTGTTATGGACGTGATGCCTATATACATGATCATGCCTAGATAATCTCATAACTATGCACTTTTCTATCAATTGCCCGACAGTAATTTGTTCACCCACCGTAATACTTATGCTATCTTGAGAGAAGCCTCTAGTGAAACCTATGGCCCCCGAGTCTATCTCTTATCATCTTTGCTTTCAATATACTTTTATTTGCATCTTTACTTTTTGCATCTATATTATAAAATACCAAAAATATATTTATCTTATCATACTATCTTTATTAGATCTCACTTTCGCAAGTGGCCATGAAGGGATTGACAACCCCTTTATGGCGTTGGTTGTGAGTTCTTACTTTGTTTGTGTAGGTGTGTGGGACTTTTGAGGTGCCTCCTACTGGATTGATAACTTGGTTCTCAAAACTAAGGGAAATACTTATGCTACACTTGCTGCATCACCCTCTCCTCTTCGAGGAAAACCAACGCAAGCTCAAGACGTAGTGATGACTACTACACAACCTTCTTCTTGTAGACGTTGTTGGGCCTGCAAGTGCACAGGTTTGTAGGACAGTAGCAAATTTCCCTCAAGTGGATGACCTAAGGTTTATCAATCCGTAGGAGGCGTAGGATGAAGATGGTATCTCTCAAACAACCCTGCAAGCAAATAACAAAAAGTCTCTTGTGTCCCCAACACACCCAATACAATGGTAAATTGTATAGGTGCACTAGTTCGGTGAAGAGATGGTGATACAAGTGCAAAATAGATAGTAGATATAGGTTTTTGTAATCTGAAAATATAAAAACAGCAAGGTAGCTAGCGATAAACGTGAGCGTAAACGGTATTGCAATGATAGGAAACAAGGCCTAGGGTTCATACTTTCACTAGTGCAAGTTCTCTCAACAATAATAACATAGATAGAACATATGACAAGCCCTCAATATGCAACAAAGAGTCACTCCAAAGCCACTAATAGCGGAGAACAAACGTAGAGATTATGGTCGGGTATGAAACCACCACAAAGCTATTCTTTTGGATCGATCTATAAAAGAGTTCGTACTAGAATAACACCTTAAGATACAAATCAACCAAAACCCTAATTTCACCTAGATACTCCATTGTCACCTCAAGTATCCATGGGCATGATTATACGATATGCATCACACAATCTCAGATTCATCCAACCAACAGAAAAGTACTTCAAAGAGTGCCCCAAAGCTACTACAGGAGAGTCAAGAACGTGTGCCAACCCCTATGCATAGGTTCCCAAGTGTCACGAAACCCGCAAGTTGATCACCAAGACATACATCAAGTGTTCATAAAAGACTCAATCCGATAAGATAACTTCAAAGGGAAAACTCAATTCATCACAAGAGAGTAGAGGGGGAGAAACATCATAAGATCCAACTACAATAGCAAAGCTCGGGATACATCAAGATCGTGCCATAGAGGAACACGAGAGAGAACACGAGAGAGAGAGAGAGAGAGAGAGAGAGAGAGATCAAACACATAGCTACTGGTACATACCCTCAGCCCCGAGGGTGAACTACTCCCTCCTCGTCATGGATAGCGCCAGGATGATGAAGATGGCCACCGGTGATGGGATCTCCCTCTGGCAGGGTGCCGGAACAGGGTCCCCATTGGTTTTTGGTGGCTACAGAGGCTTGCGGCGGCGGAACTCCCGATCTATTTTTTGTTCTGGAAGTTTTAGGGTACGTAGGTATATATGGGTGCAGGGAGAACGTCGGTGGAGCTACGGGGGCCCCACGAGGCAGGGGGGCGCGCCCAGGGGGGAGGGCACGCCCCCCACCCTCGTGAGCACCTCCCGTATCTTCTGACATGGGGTCCAAGTCCATCAGGTGGGTTTCCTTCCAAAAATAACTTCTCCAGTTGATTTCGTTCTGTTTTGACTCCGTCTGATATTCCTTTTCCTCGAAACACTGAAATAGGCATAAAACAACAAATCTGGGCTAGGCCTTCGGTTAATAGGTTTGTCCCAAAAGTAATATAAAAGTGGATAATAAAGCCCAATATTGCCTAAAACAGTAGATAAAGTAGCATGGAACAATCAAAAATTATAGATACGTTGGAGACGTATCAAGCATCCCCAAGCTTAATTCCTGCTCGTCCTCGAGTAGGTAAATGATAAAAAGGAAATTTTTGATGCGGAGTGATACTTTGGCATAATTTCAATGTAAATCTTCTTAATTGTGATATGAATATTCAGATCTGAAAGATTCAAGACAAAAGTTCATATTGACATAAAAGTAATAATACTTCAGCATACTAACAAAGCAATTATGTCTTCTCAAAATAACATGGCCAAAGAAAGTTATCCCTACAAAATCATATAGTCTGGCTATGCTCCATCTTCCCCACACAAAGTATTTAAATCATGCACAACCCCGATGACAAGCCAAGCAATTGTTTCATACTTTACACATTTTCAAACTTTTTCAATCTTCACGCAATACATGAGCATGAGCCATGGATATAGCACTATATGTGGAATAGAATGGTGGTTGTGGAGAAGACAAAAAGAGGGAAGATAGTCTCACATCAACTAGGCGTATCAACGGGATATGGAGATGCCCATCAATAGATATCAATGTGAGTGAGTAGGGATTGCCATGCAACGGATGCACTAGAGCTATAAGTATATGAAAGCTCAACAAAAGAAACTAAGTGGGTGTGCATCCAACTCGCTTGCTCACGAAGACCTAGGGCATTTTGAGAAAGCCCATCATTGGAATATACAAGCCAAGTTCTATAATGATAAATTCCCACTAGTATATGAAAGTGACAAAATGAGAGACTCTCTATCATGAAGATCATGGTGCTACTTTGAAGCACAAGTGTGGTAAAAGGATAGTAGCATTGTCCCTTCTCTCTTTTTCTCTCATTTTTTATTTGGGCCTTTTCTCTTTTTTTATTGCCTCTTTTTTTCGTCCGGAGTCTCATCCCGACTTGTGGGGGAATCATAGTCTCCATCATCCTTTCCTCACTTGGGACAATGCTCTAATAATGAGGATCATCACACTTTTATTTTTCTTACAACTCAACAATTACAACTCGATACTTAGAACAAAATATGACTCTATATGAATGCCTCCGGCGGTATACCGGGATATGCAATGAAACATGAGTGACATGTATGAAAGAATTAAGAACGATGGCTTTGCCACAAATACGATGTCAACTACATGATCATGCTAAGCATTATGACAATGATGGAGCGTGTCATAATAATCGGAATGGTGGAAAGTTGCATCGCAATATATCTCAGAATGGCTATGGAAATGCCATGATAGGTAGGTATGGTGGCTGTTTTGAAGAAGGTATATGGTGGGTGTATGATACCCGCGAAAGGTGCGCAGTATTAGAGAGGCTAGCAATGGTGGAAGGATGGGAAAAAGTGCGTATAATCCATGGACTCAACATTAGTCATAAAGAACTCACATACTTATTGCAAAAATCTAGAAGTTATCAAAGCAAAGTATTACGCGCATGCTCCTAGGGGGATAGATTGGTAGGAAAAGACCATCGCTTGTCCCCGACCGCCACTCATAAGGAAGACAATCAATAAATAAATCATGCTCCGACTTCATCACATAACGGTTCACCATACGTGCATGCTATGGGAATCACAAACTTTAACACAAGTATTTCTCAAATTCACAACTACTCAACTAGCATGACTATAATATCACCATCTTCATATCTCAAAACAATTATCAACCATCAAACTTTTCTTAGTATTCAACGCACTCAAAAGAAAGTTTCACATATCTTGAATACCAAGTATATTAACATTAAGCAAATTACCATGCTATTAACGACTCTCAAAATAATATAAGTGAAGCATGAGAGATCAAGTTTCTTTAAAAAAATTCACCACCGTGCTCTAAAAGATCTAAGTGAAGCACTAGAGCAAAAATTGTCACGCTCAAAAGATATAAGTGAAGCACTATGAGCAAACAACAAACTACTCCAAAAAATATAAGTGAAGATCAATGAGTAGTCGGATAATTATGCAACTATGTGAAGACTCTCCCAATTAATAATTTCAGATATTGGTACTTTATTCAAACAGAAAGCAAAGCTAAAGAAAACTACATCGCAAGGATAGCACAACTCATGTGAAGAAGCAAAAACTTAGGCTCAACCGATACTAACCGATAGTTGTTGAAGAAGAAAGGTGGGATGCCTACCGGGGCATCCCCAAGCTTAGATGCTTGAGATTTCTTTAAATATTATCTTGGGGTGCCTTGGGAATCCCCAAGCTTGAACTTTTGTGTCTCCTTAATTCCTCTCATATCATGGTATCTCTTTTTATCAAAAAGCTTCATTCACAACAAACTCAACAAGAACTCGTAAGATAGGTTAGTATAAACCAATGAGAAACCTTATCATTTTCTACTGTAACAAATCACTAACATTATTATTCAATATTGAATACTAAACGCCTCTGCATATTTAATACTCGTATCCTCAAATAGAATTATTAAACAAGCAAACATATGCAAACAATGCAAACATAACAGCAATCTGCCAAAACAGTACAGCCTGTAAAGAATGCAAGATTCATCATACTTCCCTAACTTCAATTCATCATACTTCCCTAACTTCAAAAATTATGACCTAAAATTCCCACTGTAATAAATTTATCAGATCTCATCATGCAAAAAGTTTCAACATTAGACCATGCTCTGACTTTTCTAGGGAATTTTTGCAACAGCGGTAAACTTTCTGTTTTCAAACAGCAACATGCAAACTAGCAAAATAAGAATGGCAAAGGCTATCCTTGACTTTTTTTATTGAAACTAAAGATGCAAAACACTAATCTAACTAACATCAAGCAAAAACTAACAAAATAAAATGACGCTCCAAGCAAAACACATATCATGTGGTGAATAAAAATATAGCTCCAAGTAAAGTTACCGATGAACGAAGACGAAAGAGGGGATGCCTTCCCGGGGCATCACCAAGCTTAGGCTTTTGTCTATCCTTGAATATCTTGGGGTGCCTTGGGCATCCCCAATCTTAGGCTCTTGCCACTCCTTATTCCATAGCCCATCGAATCTTTACCCAAAACTTGAAAACTTCAACCACACAAAACTCAAAACAAAACTCGTAAGCTCCGTTAGTATAAGAAAATAAAACCACCACTTAGATACTGTAATAAACTCATTCTAAATTCATATTGGTGTAGTATCTACTGTACTCCAACTTATCTATGGTTCATACCACTTAATACTAGCCATAGATGCATCAAAATAAGCAAACAACACATAGAAAACAGAATCTGTCAAAAACAGAACAGTCTGTACTAATCTGTATAAAACGTATACTTCTGGAACCCCAAAAATTATGAAATAAATTTCTGGACCTGAGAAATTTGTCTATTAATCATATGCAAAAAGAATCAACCTAAAAGCACTCTTCAGTAAAAAATGGCAGCTAATCTCGTGAGCGCTAAAGTTTCTGTTTTTCACAACAAGATCATATAAACTTCACCCAAGTCTTCCCAAAGGTTCTACTTGGCACTTTATTGAAACTAAAGCTATAAAACATGATTACTACAGTAGCATAATCATGTGGACACACAAAAACAGTAAGGGTAAATATTGGGTTGTCTCCCAACAAGCGCTTTTCTTTAATGGCTTTTTAGCTAGGCATGATGATGACAATGATGCTCACATAAAAGATAAGAATTGAAACATAACAGGAGCATCATGAAGCATATGACTAGCACACTTAAGTCTAACCCACTTTCTATGCATAGGGATTTTGTGAGCAAACAACTTATGGGAACAATAATCAACTAGCATAGGATGGCACAACAAGCATAACTTCAAGAATTTAAGCACATAGAGAGGAAACTTGACATTATTGCAATTCCTACAAGCATATGTTCCTCCCTCATAATAATTTTCAGTAGCATCATGAATCAATTCAACAATATAACCAGCACCTAAAGCATTCTTTTCATGATCTACAAGCATAGAAAATTTTCTACTCTCCACATAAGAAAACTTCTTCTTTATTGCATACGTATCATCACAATAATCATCATAAATAGGAGGCATGCTTTCATCATAGTAAATTTGCTCATCAAAGCTTGGGGGACAAAAAATATCATCTCCATCAAACATAGCTTCCCCAAGCTTGTGGCTTTGCATATCATTAGCATCATGGATATTAAAGGAATTCATACTAACAACATTGCAATCATGCTCATCATTCAAAGATTTAGTGCCAAACATTTTAAAGATTTCTTCTTCTAGCACTTGAGCACAATTATCCTTTCCATCATACTCACGAAAGATATTAAAAAGGTGAAGCGTATGAGACAAATTCAACTCCATTTTTTGTAGTTTTCTTTTATAAAATAAACTAGTGCTAAAACAAGAAACAAAAAGATTTGATTGCAAGATCTAAAGATATACCTTCAAGCGCTAACCTCCCCGGCAACGGCGCCAGAAAAGAGCTTGATGTCTACTACACAACCTTCTTCTTGTAGACGTTGTTGGGCCTGCAAGTGCACAGGTTTGTAGGACAGTAGCAAATTTCCCTCAAGTGGATGACCTAAGGTTTATCAATCCGTAGGAGGCGTAGGATGAAGATGGTCTCTCTCAAACAACCCTGCAAGCAAATAACAAAAAGTCTCTTGTGTCCCCAACACACCCAATACAATGGTAAATTGTATAGGTGCACTAGTTCGGCGAAGAGATGGTGATACAAGTGCAAAATAGATAGTAGATATAGGTTTTTGTAATCTGAAAATATAAAAACAGCAAGGTAGCAAGTGATAAACGTGAGCGTAAACGGTATTGCAATGATAGGAAACAAGGCCTAGGGTTCATACTTTCACTAGTGCAAGTTCTCTCAACAATAATAACATAGATAGAACATATGACAAGCCCTCAACATGCAACAAAGAGTCACTCCAAAGCCACTAATAGCAGAGAACAAACATAGAGATTATGGTCGGGTACGAAACCACCACAAATCTATTCTTTCGGATCGATCTATAAAAGAGTTCGTACTAGAATAACACCTTAAGATACAAATCAACCAAAACCCTAATGTCACCTAGATACTCCATTGTCACCTCAAATATCCGTGGGCATGATTATAGATATGCATCACACAATCTCATATTCATCCAACCAACATAAAAGTACTTCAAAGAGTGCCCCAAAGCTATTACCGGAGAGTCAAGAACGTGTGCCAACCCCTATGCATAGGTTCCCAAGTGTCACGAAACCCGCAAGTTGATCACCAAGACATACATCAAGTGTTCATAAAAGACTCAATCCGATAAGATAACTTCAAAGGGGAAACTCAATTCATCACAAGAGAGTAGAGGGGGAGAAACATAATAAGATCCAACTACAATAGCAAAGCTCAGGATACATCAAGATCGTGCCATAGAGGAACATGAGAGAGAACACGAGAGAGAGAGAGATCAAACACATAGCTACTGGTACATACCCTCAGCCCCGAGGGTGAACTACTCCCTCCTTGTCATGGATAGCGTCGGGATGATGAAGATGGCCACCGGTGATGGGATCCCCCTCCGGCAGGGTGCCGGAACAGGGTCCCAATTGGTTTTTGGTGGCTACAGAGGCTTGCGGCGGCGGAACTCCCGATCTATTTCCTGTTCTGGAAGTTTTAGGGTATGTAGGTATATATGGGTGCAGGGAGAATGTCGGTGGAGCTACGGGGGCCCCACAAGGCAGGGGGGCGCGCCCAGGGGGGAGGGCGTGCCCCCCACCCTCGTGAGCACCTCCCGTATCTTCTGACATGGGGTCCAAGTCCATCAGGTGGGTTTCCTTCCAAAAATAACTTCTCCAGTTGATTTCGTTCCGTTTTGACTCCGTCTGATATTCCTTTTCCTCGAAACACTGAAATAGGCATAAAACAACAAATCTGGCTGGGCCTCCGGTTAATAGGTTAGTCCAAAAAGTAATATAAAAGTGGATAATAAAGCCCAATATTGCCTAAAACAGTAGATAAAGTAGCATGGAGCAATAAAAAATTATAGATATGTTGGAGACGTATCACGTAGCAAGAAGTATTTTTGCCGCCGTTGCCGGGGAGGTCTTTGCTCAAGTCAAGACATACCAAGTACCCATCACAAACCCATCTCCCTCGCATTTACATTATTTGCCATTTGCCTCTCGTTTTCCTCTCCCCACTTCACCCTTGCCGTTTTATTCGCCCTCTCTTTCCCAATCTCCTCCTCTCCTTTCGCTTGCTTTCTTTTGCTTGCTTGTGTGCTTGTTTGTCCTTATGGCTTCGCCTAAGGGTCCTGACCACCTTCTCAGAAGGATGGATGAGATTGAATCAAATATTAGAAGCTTTATGAACTTGCAGTTTGAGCATAATAATTTCTTTCTAAAAGAACTTAAGGAACATAATTTTTTTGGGGTTTATGAACAAAGAGCTTGATGATATGAATAAAGAATTTTATGGTGTTAACGCTCAAATTACCCGTCTTGAAAATGCAATAGCCAAAATTTCTGATAAGCAAGCCACCTTAGTCAATAAGATGGCCGCTAAACCGGAAAAGTTGGGTGAAAATAATGATGAGGATCTTAAAGTTATTGATGCGTCTTCGATTAGATCTATGTTTTGCAATATGAATTTTGATAATTATGGGACTGGTGATGAATCAACTTTGCCTAGAAGTCGTCCCAAGAATACGGAGTCTTTAGATCTTAATGCTAAATTTGGTAAAAGTGAGATTGGAGAATCTTCAACTTCCAACAATATTGAACCTTCTATCTCGGATTTCAAGGAATTTGATTATGATAATTGCTCTTTAAAAGGTTGTATTACCTTGTTGCAATCCGTTGTTAATTCTCCTCATGCTTATAGTCAAAATAAATCTTTTACCAAACATATTGTTGATGCCTTGATGCAATCCTATGATGAAAAACTTAATTTGGAAGTTTCTATACCTAGAAAACTTAATGATGAGTGGGAACCTACTATGAAGATTAGAATTAAATATTATGAGTGTTTTGCTTTATGTGATTTGGGTGCTAGTGTTTCCACGATTCTGAAAACTTTATGTGATATTCTAGGTTTCCATGATCTTGATGATTGCTCTTTAAATTTGCACCTTGCGGATTCCACCATTAAAAATCCTATGGGAATGATCAATGGTGTTCTTATTATTGCAAATAGAAATTTGGTGCCCGTAGATTTTATCCTTCTTGATATAGATTGCAATCTTTCTTGCCCTAATATTCTTGGAGACCTTTCCTTAGAACGATTCGTGCGATTATTGATATGATGGAAGGGAATATTAGATTCCAATTTCCATTAAAGAAAGGCATGGAGCACTTTCCAAGAAAGAAAGTCAAATTACCTTATGAATCTATCATGCATGCTACTTATGAATTTAGTGCCAAATATGGCACTCGTTAGATATATCCTTGCTTTTATGCCTAGCTAGGGGCGTTAAACGATAGCGCTAGTTGGGAGGCAACCCAATTTTTCTTTATGTTTTTTGTTTTTTCTCCTGTTTAGTAATAAATCTTGCATCTACCTTCTGGTTAGATGTGTTTTTATCTTTTAATTAGTGTTTGTGCCAAGTAGAACCTATAGGATAACCTACGATGATAGTTGATTTGATTCTGCTGAAAAACAGAAACTTTGCATGCACGAATATAATTTTGTTAAATCACAGGAACGTGCTTTTGCGTTGATTCTTTTTTCTTCTGTTCAATAAACACATTTTCCAGGACTTCCTATTTTGGTAGGATTTTTGGAGTTCCAGAAGTTTGCATTAGTTACAGATTGCTACAGACTGTTCTGTTTTTGACAGATTCTGTTTTTCATGTGTTGTTTGCTTGTTTCAATGCATCCATGGCTAGTAAATTAGTTTATAAACCATAAAGAAGTTGGAATACAGTGGGTTTAACACCAAAATAAATAAATAATGAGTTCATTGCAGTACCTTATGTGGTGGTTTTGTTTTCTTTCACTAACGGAGCTTATAAGATTTCCTATTGAGTTTTGTGTTGTGAAGTTTTCATGTTTTCGGTAAAGCTTTTATGGACTATGGAATAAAGGGTGGCAAGAGCCTAAGCTTGGGGATGCCCATGGCACCCCAAGATATTCAATAATAGCCAAAAGCCTAAGCTTGTGGATGCCCCGGGAAGGCATCCCCTCTTTTGTCTTCGTTCATTGGTAACTTTACTTGGAGCTATATTTTTATTCTCCACATGATATGTGCTTTGCTTGGAGCGTCGTGTATTATATTAGTCTTTGATTTTTAGTTTACCACAATCATCCTTGCTGTACACACCTTTTGGAGAAGCCTATTTTATTAGAATTTGCTAGAATACTCTATGTGCTTCACTTATATCTTTTGAGCTTGATAGTTTTTGCTCTACTTCTTCACTTATATCTTTTAGAGCACGATGGTGTCTTAATTTTGAAGAAATTGCTAGTATCTCATGATTCACTTATATCTTTTTGAGAGTCTTTTAGAACAGCATGGTATTTGCTATTATCATAAAGTTGGTCCTAGAATGGTAAGCATCCAAGTTGGGTATAATAAAAACTATCATAGGAAGTGAATTGGATGCTATGATCAACTTGATACTTGATAATTGTTTTGAGATATGGAGGTAGTGATATTAAAGTCATGCTAGTTGGGTGATTATGAATTTAAAGAATGCTTGTGTTTAAGTTAGCAAGTCCCGTAGCATGCACATATAGTCAAAGTTGTGTAACAAATTTGAAACATGAAGTGTACCTGGCTTGTGCATCCTTATGAGTGGCGGTCGGGGACGGGCGATGGTCTTTTCCTACCAATCTATCCCCCTAGGAGCATGCGCGTAGTACTTGATTTTTGATGACTTCTAAATTTTGCAATAAGTATATGAGTTCTTTTGACTAATGTTGAGTCCATGGATTATACACACTTTTACCTTTCCGCCTTTGCTAGCCTCTTCGGTACCGTGCATTGCCCTTTCTCACCTTGAGAGTTGGTGCAAACTTCGCCGGTGCATCCAAACCCCGTGATACGATAGGCTCTATCACACATAAACCTCCATATATCTTCCTCAAAACAGCCACCATACCTACCTATTAGGGCATTTCCATAGCCATTCTGAGATATATTGCCATGCAACTTTCCACCGTTCCGTTCATCATCATCATGACATACTTTACTTTTGTCATATTGCCATTGCATGATCATGTAGTTGACATCGTATTTGTGGCAAAGCCACCAAGCATTATTTTTCATACATGTCACTCTTGATTCATTGCACCATCCCGGTACACCACCGGAGGAATTCATATAGATTCATATCTTGTTCTAGTTTCGAGTTGTAATTCTTATGTTGTAATCAATAGAAGTGTGATGATCATCATTATTAGAACATTGCCCAAAGAAAAAAAAAGGAAGAAAGGCCCAAAAAATAAAAAGAAAATGAAGAAAATAAATAAAAAAGGGGCAATGTTACTATCTCTTTTTCCACACTTGTGCTTCAAAGTAGCACCTTGTTCTTCATGTAGTGAGTCTCATATATTGTGCTTCAAAGTAGCACCATGTTTTTCATATAGTGAGTCTCATAAGTTGTCTTTTTCATACTAGTGGGAATTTTTCATTATAGAACTTGGCTTGTATATTCCTACGATGGGCTTCCTCAAATGCCCTAGGTCTTCGTGAGCAAGCAAGTTGGATGCACACCCACTAGTTTTCTTTTGTTGAGCATTCATTTATAGCTCTAGTGCATCCGTTGCATAGCAATCCCTACTCCTCATGTTGACATCAATTGATGGGCGTCTCCATAGCCCATTGATTATCCTCGTCAATGTGAGACTTTCTCCTTTTTTGTCTTCTCCACACAATCCCCATCATCATATTCTATTCCACCCATAGTGCTATATCCATGGCTCACGCTCATGTATTGCGTGAAGGTTGAAAAAGTTTGAGATTATTTAAGTATGAAACAATTGCTTGGCTTGTCATCGGGGGTATAGAATTTGGGAACATCTTTGTGTGACAAAAATGAAGCATAGCCTAACTATATGATTTTGTAGGGATGAACTTTCTTTTGCCATGTTATTTTGAGAAGACATGATTACTTTGATTAGTATGCTTGAAGTATTACTATTTATTTTATCAATATGAACTTTTATTTTGAATCATTTGGATCTGAACATTCATGCCACATTAAAAATTCTCTTTTTATCATTTACCTACTCGAGGACGAGCAGGAATTAAGCTTGGGGATGCTTGATACGTCTCCAACGTATCTATAATTTTGATTGTTCCATGCTATTATATTATCCCTTTTAGATGTTTATGGGCTTTATTTTACACATTTATATCATTTTTGGGACTAACCTACTAACCGGAGGCCCAGCCCATATTGTTGTTTTTGCCTATTTCAGTATTTCGAAGAAAAGGAATATCAAACAGAGTCCAAATGGAATGAAACCTTCGGGAGCGTGATTTTTGGAACGAACGTGATCCAGAGGACTTGGAGTGCAAGTCAAGAAGCTTCCGAGGAAGCCACGAGATAGGAGGTCACCCCCCTGTAGGGCGCGCCCCCTGTCTCGTGGGCCCCTCGGGCGGCCACCGACGTACTTCTTCCTCCTATATATACCTACGTACCCCGAAAACATCCAGGAGCACAACGAAACACAATTTCCACCGCCGTAACCTTCTGTATCCGCGAGATCTCATCTTGGAGCCTTCGCCGGCACTCTGCCGGAGGGGGAATCGACCATGGAGGGCTTCTACATCAACATCCTTGCCCTTCCGATGAGTTGTGAGTAGTTTACCATAGACCTACGGGTCCATAGTTATTAGCTAGATGGCTTCTTCTCTCTTTTTGGATCTCAATACAATGTTCTCCCCCTCTCTAGTGGAGATCTATTCGATGTAAACTCTTGTCGCGGTGTGTTTGTCGAGATCCGATGAATTGTGGGTTTATGATCAAGTTTATCTATGAATAATATTTGAATCTTCTCTGAATTCTTTTATGTGTGATTGAGTTATCTTTGCAAGTCTCTTCGAATTATCAGTTTGGTTTGGCCTACTAGATTGGTCTTTCCTGCCATGGGAGAAGTGCTTAGCTTTGGGTTCAATATTGTGGTGTCCTTAATTACCCAGTGACAGAAAGGGTTGCAAGGCACGTATTGTATTGTTGCCATCGAGGATAACAAGATGGGGTTTATATCATATTGCATGAGTTTATCCCTCTACATCATGTCATCTTGCTTAATGCGTTACTCTGTTCTTATGAACTTAATACTCTAGATGCATGCTGGATAGCGGTCGATGTGTGGAGTAATAGTAGTAGATGCAGGCAGGAGTTGGTCTACTTGTTATGGACGTGATGCATATATACATGATCATGCCTAGATAATCTCATAACTATGCTCTTTTCTATCAATTGCTCGACAGTAATTTGTTCACCCACCATAATACTTATGCTATCTTGAGAGAAGCCTCTAGTGAAACCTATGGCCCCCGGTTCTATCTCTTATCATCTTTGCTTTCAATCTACTTTTATTTGCATCTTTACTTTTTGCATCTATATTATAAAATACCAAAAATATATTTATCTTATCATACTATCTTTATTAGATCTCACTTTCGCAAGTGGCCGTGAAGGGATTGACAACCCCTTTATTGCGTTGGTTGCGAGTTCTCAGTTTGTTTGTGCAGGTGCATGGGACTTTTGAGGAGCCTCCTACTGGATTGATACCTTGGTTCTCAAAACTGAGGGAAATATTACGCTACACTTGCTGCATCACCCTCTCCTCTTTGAGGAAAACCAACGCAAGCTCAAGACGTAGCACCCATTAAGGCCCATAACTTCCCCGGGGGGTTCCGACTCGGTTCCCCGAAAAATATTCGAGACATCCTGAAACCTTTCTGGTGTTCGAATACCTTCCTCCAATATATCATTCTTTATGTCTCGACCATATCGAGACTCCTCGTCATGTCTGTGATCTCATCCAGGACTCTGAACAAACTTCGGTCATCAAACACACATAACTCATAATATAAATCATCATCGAATGTTAAACGTGCGGACCCTACGGGTCCGAGAACTATGTAGACATGATCGAGACACATCTACGATCAATTACCAATAGCGGAACCTAGATGCTCATATTGGTCCTACATATTCTACGAGGAACTTTATCGGTCAATCCACACAACAATATGCGTTGTTCCCTTTGTCATCGGTATGTTACTTGCCCGAGATTTGACTGTCGGTATCATCATACCTAGTTCAATCTCGTTACCGGCTAGTCTCTTTACTTGTTCCGTAATGCTTCATCCCGTAACTAACTCATTAGTCACATTGCTTGCAAGGCTTATAGTGATGAGCATTACCGAGAGGGCCCAGAGATACCTCTCCGATACACGGAGTGACAAATCCTAATCTCGATCTGTGCCAACCCAACAAACACCTTCAGAGACACCTATAGAGCATCTTTATAATCACCCAGTTACATTGTGATGTTTGATAGAACACAAGGTGTTCCTCCGGTATTCAGGAGTTGCATAATCTCATAGTCAGAGGAACATGTATAAGTCATGAAGAAAGCAATAGCAATAAAACTATAATGATCATAATGCTAAGCTAACGGATGGGTCTTGCCCATCACATCATTCTCTAATGATGTGATCCCGTTCAGCAAATGACAACACATATCTATGGTTAGGAAACCTAACCATCTTTGATTAACGAGCTAGTAAAGTAGAGGCATACTAGGGACACTATGTATTGTCTATGTATTCACACATGTACTAAGTTTCCGGTTAATACAATTCAAGCTTGAATAATAAACATTTATCATGATATAAGGAAGATAAAAACTTTATTATTGCCTCTAGGGAAAATTTCCTTCACTAAGTCCCATGTTGGCCCATTACTTTCCCGGGGGTTCCGGTAACCTCCCGGTACTCCGAAACTTATCCGAAACTTATCCGAAACTTCCCGAAACCATTTCGGTGTCCGAATGTAACCTTCGAATATATCAATCTTTACCTCTTGACCATTCTGAGACTCCTCGTCATATCCGTGATCTCATCTGGGACTCCTAAGAAACTTCGGTCACGAAAAAACATAACTCATAATAGAAATCGTCATCGAACATTAAGTGTGCGGACCCTACAGGTTTGAGAACTATGTAGACATGATCGAGACACATCTCCGATCAATAACCAATAGCCACTACTAGGAAAAAGCCTAGCAGTAGCATGGGTTATTTGCCTATCAGTAGCACGGGTAACCGCTATACTGATACGGCGCTACAACTAAAGGTTAGCAGTGGCGTTTGCTGACACGCACTACTACTATATCTACTTAGTATTAGTGTGTGCTGCAACAACCACTACTGGTAATCACTAGTAGCGCTTCTTTCTACCCGCGCTACTACTATTATTCCGTATTCTATTATTTTATTTCAGGTCGTATTCATACACCTCTATACAAGTTTTCATATAGTAGCAATTTAGAGTTTTTTTTACATTATAATGAGTTATTAAATCACTAGGTGAAAGAACCTCGGATTAGTTTGAAATGGATGGATCCTAAGTGACCAAGTGATGTATTAAAGGTGTATGAATACGACCTCAAATAACTTATCATACATCCACTTGAAACTAATCCACGGTTCTTTCACCCAATGATATAATAACTCATCATCATCATCATCATCATCATCATATTAATATAAAAACTCTTGCATCATATCATCACCAATAACACTAGCTAAGAATCATCATAGTTATTACCACCAACACTATGTACTCATCATAGTCATAACTAGTCACCACCAACACTAGCTAATAATAATCATCATAGTCATCACCACCAACACTCATTCTAGCTAGCTAATCACCCCTGCTGCTCTCTCTCAGGTAAAATAGCATAGAACATGTGTAGCACTCCCGATTCATCGTATTGGAGCATGCAGATGAACATGTCTCCTAATTGTGGGCCTCGCTTCTGATTGCTGCCCCTTAGTACTTCTCTGCGATCCTTCACAATTTTGTTCCAGTCTTTGACTATTAAGACTTGCTCGCTTTTAGAAATACTCAATGCACTCATGTGCAATGTAGGATGTCTTGGTCGTAAGCTAACCATGGACATGCGACCTTTAGCCTCAATCCACTAAGGCACAACTATCATCGGGAGTCCCTGTTGAAGAACATCATAGTAACGGATTGGTCTTGTCCATCACATCATTCTCTAATGATGTGATCCCGTTCACCAAATGACAACACATGTCTATGGTTAGGAAACCTAACCATCTTTGATTAACACACTAGTGCAGAACCGGGCAATAGCACCGGTTCGTAAGGCCCTTTAGTGCCGGTTCCATAACCGGCACTAAAGTGTGGGCACTAAAGCCCCCCCCCCTTTAGTACCGGTTCAGCACGAACCGGTGGTAAAGGGCAACCACGTGGCACGAGCCAGCTCCGGGGGGCTGGAGCCCTTTAGTACCGGTTGGTAATACCAACCGGTACTATAAGGTTTGGGTTTTTTTAGTTTTATGATTTCTTTTTCATTTAATTTTGTGTTTCCATTTTAATTCTTTTTCGTTTGCTGGTATTTTACGATACTACACATTGTACATGTTATGCATATATATATATATATATATATATATAATAGAATTTCTAGTAGAACCAATCATGCATATATATATCATCAATGTCTCACAAACCACCATATTAATTAATTCACACATACACAAATGTATATCTAGCTATATACAATTTCTCCTACATATGCATGTTGCCTTTGGAGCCAGTGGCATTAGCCTAATTGGTGCCTTCGGAGCACGATGACAATTGGAAGTGGTTTTCATGGGGGCGGTAGCGGGTAATAGTATTCTCCCTTCGGATTTATGACCTGGTCGAGCAAAAATCCCGCTATTTCCTCTTGAAGTGCTTCTACGCGCTCCGTTTCTAGGAGCTTCTCCCGCACCTCTCTGAACTGTTAAGAAGGAGATCAATATGCATGTGTATTAGTTGTGTGACTAGATATCGATAATGGTGTAAAAATTGTGAATAGTGTTCTGACAAGCGTACCCATTCCTGTCTTTGAGATCTGCTCCTTTCGGACGCCATCATGCGAATGTTCTCGCAAATGCAGAATGCACACAGATCAGTCCCCTGCGCCTGCTTCAGGGCCTTTACGAGAATGGAATTTGATCAGATAATAATTAATCAAGCATGATAATTAAAGAGATGGCAGCTAGCTAGCTAGCTAGTACTACTTAATTACTTACCTTGGGTCGAAACCATTGAAGCTTTTTTTTCCATTCGCCATCCGTGACGCTGATGAACCTTGCCCAAGCCCTGCCCGCCGACAAAGAAAATGAATAAAGGGGTTATTAAATAGTTCATATCATGAAATGACGAACTAAATAGGCCGAGATATATAGTTAATAATGATTGAAATTACCTGTTGACTATCCCAAACAAGATGTTATAGTCAGTTTTAACTTTGAGTAGTGAGTCCAGTATTTCAACTGTTCCGTTGTCAACTTTAATGATACACAAGACCCAGTGAAATCTGCATGCACACACGTTTGCATGTCTTAATTAAGCGGGCATATGTAAGCAAAAACATGTAGCTAGCTAGTAGGCAAAAACAGAGAATTTGTAGTACAAGACAGTGTGACTCACTGGAAGTTGTAAGGAAGTAGTATATCTTCATTGTATTTGAGGCGCTTCAAGAACTCTAGCATGTTGTCCTCTACGTTCTTTTGATGATGTCGATTTATCCGCCATGTGTATTCATTAACGGTGTTTGGGTCAATGAACCCAATGCCATAGCGTCCAGCTTTTCTCATTTCATACATCTTCATCCTGCATAATACCACAGAAAAGAATATAGTGAGGATAATTACAGGTAATGATTGATCAAAAGGATCACTACAGCTAGCTTGAGACTTAAATTACAGAAAGAAATCACTTACAGACAATAGCAACTGACGATAGATTTGTCGAGTGCGTCTTGATTGTATAACTGAAACAGTTCAGAATACTCAACGGACAGAGCTTTCTCATGGAAGTAATGATCCTCCTTGACATTCACCATGAGAGAGAATCGATCTGAAATCTTGGTAATGTTCATGTACCATTGATGCAATTCATACATTCTCGTTGGGAGGTTCTTGACCTTGTCTGGCTCGACCAAAGGTTGGCCCCGGACATATTTCCGTTTTATTTCATTCTCTCTAAGCACAGGCATGGGCTCGATCTCGAGGAGTTGTCCAACAGTGATTTTGAGAACTTCAGCCTGCATTATATGCTCCTCCGTTATTACCACATTGCCCACCTCAGGAACGTAAACTGTTTGCCCACAATAATATTGGGCGCGCGTACTGTCACGTGTTGTTGGCACAACAAGTGAGGGGATCGATTGCGCCGCCTGTTCTCCCAGCTGGGGAATGGTTTTCCCGCATTTTTTGACAGCTGCTTCTTGTTTGCTCGATCCCGAGCTCGCCTCCTTATGTAGACGTGCTCGATTTAACTTCCTGATCTGGCGCTCATAGTCTGTGTCAACAGGCTTGGGAGCTGGTGCTTGAGCCATACGAATGAAGTGGTCAATCGTTTCCTCAGGCACTTTCTCCCTTGGCGGCGGTGGCGGTTTCGGTGCAAAATGGGCTTCCACCTCGGCCTTCGTTATGGCTGCGATTTCCTCCTCGGACCTGTCATAAGCCCTCTGCGGAAGAGGTGTGAGGCTTGGACCATATTTATATTGCTTGCCTCCGCCTGTACTTCCTGTACTACCTCGACTCGTACCGCTACGCACCATAGCTGCGGGGTGTCTCTTCTGCGATTGTTGAGGCGGCGGAGACGGCTGATGGGGCTGAGTTGGACGAGGAGGAGTGGCCTGAGGTTGTGCCGGACTTGGAGGAGGAGTGGACGTCTGACGCTGGGGCGGACTTGGAGGAGGAGTGGCCTGACACTTTGCCGGACTTGGAGGAGGAGTGGCCTGACACTTTGCCGGACTTGGTGGACTTGCAGGAGCGGGAGACTGCTGACTCGGTGGCGGACTTCGACGAGGAGTTGGCTGACACGGTGTCGGTGGCCTTCGAAAGATGATGCAATCCTTTTTCCATAGGATGATACGATGTTTGGCCTCTCCGAGAAAGCGCTCGTCATGACCTCCAGGAATGTCAAGCTGTAGCTCCGAATATGGGGTCCACCACCTCATCAACCAAGACACGAGCATAGCCCGCTGGAATCGGGTTGCAATGGAAGGTTGCCTCGGGGGGATTTGTAAAAGCAACGGCGTCCGCCACCTTCATGGATATGTTCTTCATTTTGACGTGTAGCTCGCAGTTAGTGTTCTCCATGATGTCATCCACGGGGTATCTACCCAGCATTGCGTCGTCCGGGGCGGAACCCACGCTGCTTCTCGGCATGGATGGGGCGGTGCTATCCAATGCTGGATCATTCCGCTAGCTGCTGCAGCTGCTGAGACCCCCTTTGCTGGGTAAGTGAGTCGATCTGCTCCTGCTGCCGCTGGAATTTGACTGCCAATTCCGCTTGACTTGCTTCTAGGCCTTGAAGGCGTTCATAGTCCCGCTTCCTCTGCTCCTCCTCCATCTTCCTCTTCTTCTCCTCCGCAATCTTCTTTCTTGCACGGGTTCTATAGTAGGTGGTTCCAGTCTGAAAACCCCTCATACCACGGAATAGCGCCCATGCCTCGTGTTCTTCCCGAGTGTTCAGGATTTCCCAGGGCACGTGTAAGCTCGTCGTTCTCTCTGTTGGGCTGGAACACCCCCGATCGTGCCTCTTCTATTGCAACAAGTATCGCATCGTCGGCTCCCTTCAGACTTGCCTTCGTCGAAACATTGCATGTCTTCGGGTCCAACTCCCCCCCATGCGCATAGAACCAAGTCTTGCACCTGGGGGGCCAGCTCTTAGTAACCGGAGTGACACCTGGATCCTCCATCTCTTTCTCAGACTTATCCCACTTAGGCATTGCCACCGCATAGCCACCTGGCCCCAGCTTATGGAACTTATCATTTTTTCGGCATTCTTCTTGTTTATTCTCGACCGTTCCTTAGCTAATTCCGAATCCTTGAATTTCACGAAATCATCCCAATGAGCA
Organism: Triticum aestivum; assembly: GCF_018294505.1. Taxonomy (NCBI): domain Eukaryota; kingdom Viridiplantae; phylum Streptophyta; class Magnoliopsida; order Poales; family Poaceae; genus Triticum; species Triticum aestivum. The sequence goes on along the minus strand of NC_057813.1, from coordinate 713,591,526 downwards.
CGTTGGTTCTCTAGTGTTCCCTCGAATACTAGAGTCTTCCTTCCTCCCTTAACGTACTTGTCCCATTCACGATTCTTGTGGTTCTTGAATGCAACCGCCATCTTCCTAAGAGCAGCGTCCTTGACTTTCTGCACATCTACTTCTGTGAAATGATCTGGTAGGGTGAAATGTTCCATGAGAGTATCCCAAAGCAGATCTTTTTGATTCTTGTCGACAAAAGTAACATCTGGACGTGGAGCAGCGTCCTCTTTGCCTTTTTGTCTTTTGTCTTTTGCTGGCTCTCTCCATTCTTGAAGGGAGATCGGGAGTTGGTCCTTCACAAGAACTCCGCACTGACGAGCGAACTTGTCCGCAATCTTCTTAGGCGCTATTGGTTCGCCATTAGGTCTGACTGCCTCGATATTGTACTTTACGCCCTCCTTCAACTTTTTGTTCGGGCCTCGTTTCGTCCTTTTGCCTAAAGATTTGCTCGATCCGGATGGCTGAAAGAACAAAGATCGATTCGTTAATATATCTTCAAGTCATTTAAAACATGTGATGATCACCAGATACCTGCTTATATAAATATATATACCTCGCTGGTCTTTGTTGTTTCAGGATCAACATGTTCTTCGTCATCGTCATAATCGTAGTTCATGACTTCATCAATTCGGTCGTCGCGATCGAATATCATATCACCCTCTCCGGTGTTGTTTAGAAATTCAGAGCCGTCATAATCTTCTTCATTCTGATCATCATCTGGCCCGCGTATCATATCGAACATGGTCTGTTCTCCCTCTCTGTCGGTATTGTCTGCCATAGCTTTTATTTAACTAATCCAAAAGAAATATAAAACAATTTAGTATTCAAATTACATCGTCTCGAATAATAGATATAATCTCGAATACTTCGTCTAGAATAATAGATATAATCTCGAATACATTGTCTCGAATAATATATAATATTGAATAGTACATCACTGGCTAGCTAATTAAAGATCGAATACTATAGAAGAATCTAGGACACTCGCGGTTCCTGCGGCGCGGGCGGTGGACACCCAAAAAGAAGGAACCCTCACAGGATCATAGCTGAAGTGAGATCCCCGAAGATACTGCCAGGTATTGGAGAACCTGCCGCCCTCTAACGCAACCATGTAGCGATGGACGTGCTCATCCTCCTCCCTCACACGGTGATGTACCACCTCCGGCGGGGCCGGGTCCCTCCGCACCGAAACTGGCCCACGCGAATGCCACCAAACGAGATCAGGGTCGACGACGGGACCCGGGGCCGGGTTCCTCATCAAGCGGCGCGCCCCTCCAGGCAGCACCTCCCAGTGCCAGCCCGGCGGAGCCCAGTCGCGCACATGGGTCGGCTGGACGTCGTCGCGGACGGGTCGACGGCGAGGATGCGGGCCGGGCATCGTCGAGAACAAATACTAGCTATATGCCCGCAAAAAGTAACATTTTTTTAATGATTGGATTTTGATAACTAAAATTTCTAACATTTCTACTATTTCAAAAATCTATATATACTATTTCATACTAATTAAGCATCTAACACTAAAAACAGAAAACACAACTTCTATACATCCATTAAAAAACTAAAAAACAACATTATATAAAAAATTTCCATACTAATTAAACACTAATTATATCCATCTAACATGCATTCATACATATATAATAGTGAAAAAATAATAATCTAAATAATCTAACCTAATTAAACATACAAAATACGTATATACTAATATATACATGCATTAATTCATACATATCTGTGTGTGTGTGTGTTCATCATGATTGTGTGTGTGTGTATGGGCTCAGGGAGGGGCGGCACCCATGGTGGCTGCCGGGGGCGAGGGAGAGGGGTTAGAGGGGGAGAGCTCACAGCGGGGCGACGGCGACGGCGAAGGCGACGGCCGGGGGCGGTGACGGGCTGGGGCGGCGACGCGGGGACGGCGCGACGGGGACGGGCCCGGGGCGGCAACGGAGACGAGGGCGGCGACGGGGACGAGGGCGGCGACGGGGACGGGGGTGGCGACGGAGACGAGGGCGGCGACGGGGACGGGGGCGGCGACAGCGACGGAGACAACGGAAACAGAGGAAGAAACAGAGGGAGAATGAAATTTTCGAAAGTGTTGTTTATATAGGAGGGGCCTTTAGTACCGGTTTGTGCTACCAACCGGTACTAAAGGCCAGTTTTGGCCAGCCCAAGCGGCGGGAAGCGACCCCCTTTAGTACCGGGTGGTGGCACAAATCGGTACGAAAGGCCCCCCTTTAGTACCGGTTGGTGGCTCCAACCGGTACTAAAGGCCTCGCGCTGCCACCCCAAAGTTTAGTCCCACCTCGCCGGGCGAAGGGCAGCCGCACTGGTTTATAAACCCAGTCGCGGCTACCACTTCGAACTCCTCTGTATAGCAGGCTTGTGGGCCTAAACTCTGCGCGCTGCCCTGTGAGTCTGTTGGGCCTTTAAGGCCTGTAATTACACACCTATGGCCTATCAGGCCCATAGGGCAGTGCCCCAATTTTTTTTTATAGTTTTTGTCTTTTCTGCTTTATTTTCTTCTATTTATTTTTGCGTAGTTTTTTGTATATAGTTTTTCTATTATATTTATTTTCTTTTCTGCGGTTTATACTTTTCTGTTATATTTATTTTCTTCTATTTATTTGTGAGTAGTTTTTCATCTAGTTTGCCAAAATTCAACATTTTCAGAGTTCATTTTGTAGTGATTTTCAATTTCACGGTCATTTTGTAAACGATTGAAAAATAGCAAATATTTTTTTTTTCTTTTCTGCTTTATTTTTTCTTCTATTTATTTCTGAGTAGTTTTTTCTTTTCTGCTATATTTATTTTCTTCTATTTATTTTGAGTAGTTTTTTATATAGTTTTTTTCTTTTCAGCTATAGTTTTTCTTTCTTTTCTGCTATTTTTTCTTTTCTGCAAAACTTGATGGTCAAAGTCTGGAGTTATAACTTTAAAAAAAATGTCGACGTGCAATTAGTTTTTGCCATAACAGAAGAAGTCCGGAGTTGTAATAAGTTATTAAAAATAAAAAAGAGGTGCAATGCTCGTTAATTTGCTTCAAGCCTTTCAGAATAGTGTAAACTGCACTGCGCATAGCTCTGTGCAGTCTACCGTATTCCTGAAGGCTTGAAGCTAAGCAACGTGAGCATTGATCCTCTTCTTTATCGTCTCTGCACTCAGGGCTTATAAACCGCTCCTAGTCCCTCTCACTTCGCGAGGTGAGACTAAAAAACAACTTACGTCTGGTTCATCCATGAACCGGTACTAAAGGTGCTCGTGGGGCCCCAGCCTTACCTGACACAACCTCATTAGTACCGGTTCGTGGTACGAACCGGCACTAAATGGTGATGGTGGGGCCATAGCCTGACCGGAGGCTGACACGGCCTCTTTGGGTACAAAAAAATTACAAACTTTCTGTTAGTGCCCATAGTTTTCAAATTTGAATAGTTTAAATTTTGAATTATTTGAAATTAGTGTGAACTTGTTTGCACATAAAATTTCTTCGCGTTTCAAATGCCAAAACACATAACTACTCTAACTATTACAGAGATTCCCCTCTGGGTGCGAAACACAGAAGAAAGTGATGATAGCTAGTGAAGCCGATCACATCCCAGATCTATGGGTGTAAAACTTTTTCTTCACGTGTGTCCCTTTGCGCCATAACCATGGAAAATCTTCATCATTTAACGGGATGCTCGGGTCAATATTCACTGTGAATGGAGCAATTTCATCAAACTTTTCATATTCTGACTTGTCTGTCTTGTCATCCACTCCCACAATGTTTCTCTTCCCAGAAAGAACTATGTGCCGCTTTGGCTCATCGTACGATGCATTCGCTTCCTTATCTTTTCTTTTTCTTGGCTTGGTAGACATGTACTTCACATAGAAAACCTGTGCCACATCATTGGCTAGGACGAATGGTTCGTCTACATACGCTGTTGTACGGACAACGGGTCTTCCGTTACCCCGCCTCGTGTCATATTTTGACCCATTTGCACCGAAACAAAGGGACCTTTAAACCACGTCGATAGTCAAGTTCCCATATGTCCTGTATATAACCATAATATGTTTCCTTTCCCGTCTTGGTTTCTGCATCAAAGCGGACACCACTTTTTGGTTGGTGCTCTTCTTATCTTGGGCGATCGTGTAAAATGTATTACCATTTATCTCGTACCCTTTGAAAGTCATTATATTCGAAGATGGTAACTGGGACAGCAAGTACAGGTCATCTTCAATAGAGGTGTCATGCATGGTACGTGTCTGCAACCAGCTGGCGAAACTCCTGGTTTGTTCACGTGTAATCCAGTCATCAGACCGCTCCGGGTGTTTGGAGCGTAGCAAATTCTTGTGTTCATCCATATACGGAGCCACCAAGGCGGAATTCTGTAGAACTGTGTAGTGTGCTTCAGTGAGAGAATGTCCGTCCATACATATTATTTGTTCCCCTCCTAGCGTGCCTTTTCCATCCAGTCTGCCCTTATGCCGCGATTCAGGAACACCAATCGGCTTAAGGTCAGGAATAAAGTCAATACAAAACTCAATGACCTCCTCATTTTGATGGCCCTTGGAGATGCTTCCTTCTGGCCTAGCACGGTTATGAACATATTTCTTTAAGACTCCCATGAACCTCTCAAAGGGGAACATATTGTGTAGAAATACAGGACCCAAAACGTTAATCTCTTCGCATAGGTGAACTAGGACGTGCGTCATGATGTTGAAGAAGGATGGTGGGAACACCAACTCGAAACTGACAAGACATTGCACCAAATCATTCTGTAACCTTGGTATGATTTCTGGATCGATTACCTTCTGAGAGATTGCATTGAGAAATGCACATAGCTTCACAATGGCTAATCGAACGTTTTCCGGTAGAAGCCCCCTCAATGCAACCGGAAGCAGTTGCGTCATAATCACGTGGCAGTCATGAGACTTTAGGTTCTGGAACTTTTTCTCTGCCATGTTTATTATTCCCTTTATATTCGACGAGAAGCCAGACGGTACCTTAATACTGAGCAGGCATTCAAAGAAGATTTCCTTCTCTTCTTTGGTAAGAGCGTAGCTTGCATGACCCTGATGTATGCCGTCTTCTCCGTGCATACGTTGCTGGTCCTCCCGTGCCTCAGGTGTATCTTTTGTCTTCCCATACACGCCCAAGAAGCCAAGCAGGGTCACGCAAAGATTCTTCGTCACGTGCATCACGTTGATTGCGGAGCGGACCTCTAGGTCTTTCCAATATGGCAGGTCCCAAAATATAGATTTCTTCTTCCACATGGGTGCGCGTCCGTCAGCGTCCTTTGGAACAGGTTGTCCGCCAGGACCCTTTCCAAATATCACCTTCAAATCCTTGACCATATCATGTACATCAGCACCAGTACGGTGGCGAGGCTTCGTCCGGTGATCCGCCTCACCTTTGAAATGCTTGCCTTTCTTTCTTACGGGATGCCTGCTCGGAAGAAATCGACGATGTCCCAGGTACACATTCTTCTTACAACTATTCAAATATATACTGTCGGTATCATCCAAACAGTGCGTGCATCCGCGGTATCCCTTGTTTGTCTGTCCTGAAAGGTTACTGAGAGCAGGCCAATCATTGATGGTCACGAACAGCAACGCCTTTAGGTCAAATTCTTCCCCCATGTGCTCATCCCACGCACGTACACCTGTTCCATTCCACAGTTGTAAGAGTTCTTCAACTAATGGCCTTAGGTACACATCAATGTCGTTGCCGGGTTGCTTAGGGCCTTGGATGAGCACTGGCATCATAATGAACTTCCGCTTCATGCACAACCAAGGAGGAAGGTTATACAAACATAGAGTCACAGGCCAGGTGCTATGGTTGCTGCTCTGCTCCCCAAAAGGATTAATGCCATCTGGGCTTAGACCAAACCATACGCTCCTTGCGTCATCTGCAAACTCCTTCCCGTACTTTCTTTCGATTTTTCTCCACTGCGACCCGTCAGCGGGTACTCTCAACTTTCCGTCTTTCTTACGGTCTTCTCTGTGCCATCGCATCGCCTTGGCATGCTCTTTGTTTTGGAACAAACGTTTCAACCGTGGTATTATAGGAGAATACCACATCACCTTGGCAGGAATCTTCTTCCTGGGGCGCTCGCCCTCGACATCACCATGCTCATCGCCGCTGATCTTATAGCGCAATGCACCACATACCGGGCAAGCGTTCAAATCCTCGTACTCACCGCGGTAGAGGATGCAATCATTAGGGCATGCATGTATCTTCTGCACCTCTAACCTTAGAGGGCAGACAACCTTCTTTGCTTCGTATGTACTCTCGGGCAATTCACTGTCCTTTGGAAGCATATCCTTTATCATTACCAGCAACTTTCCAAATCCCTTGTCAGATACACCATTCTCTGCCTTCCATTGCAGCAATTCCAGTGTGGTGCCCAGCTTTTTCTTGTCACCTACGCAATTCGGGTACAACAATTTTTTGTGATCCTCTAACATGCGCTGCAACTTCTTCTTCTCCAAATCACTTGCGCAGTTTCTCTTTGCATTGGCAATGGCCCGACCTAGATCATCAACGGGCTCATTTGATGCCTCTTCTTCAGCTTCTTCCCGCATTGCCCCCCATTGTTGTATCATCGTATTCAGGGAACCCATGGCCAGGATAGCTGTCGTCGTCCTCTTCTTCTTCATTGTCTTCCATCATAACCCCTCTTTCTCCGTGCTTGGTCCAAACATTATAGTGGGGCATGAAACCGGACTCAAACAGGTGGACGTGAATGGTTCTTGACGTAGAGTAATTGCGACCATTCTTACAGCCAGCACATGGACAAGGCATAAAACCATCCTCCCGCTTGTTTGCCTCAGCCGCAAGCAGAAAAGTATGCACGCCCTCAACGAACTGGGGCGATCATCGGTCATCGTACATCCATTGCCGGCTCATCTTCATTACACAACACCGAATAGACCAAATTAATACAAGTTCATACATAAAGTTCATACAACACTTAAATGCAACAAACAAATAACTCTCTAGCTAAAGCATTTAAATGCAACAACAAATGCGATCAAGATCGCAACTAAGGTAACAATTGATCCAACAGCATAATGATACCAAGCCTCACTATCGATGGCATATTTTCTAATCTTTCTAATCTTCAAGCGCATTTTCTCCATCTTGATCTTGTGATCATCGACGACATCGGCAACATGCAACTCCAATTCCATCTTCTCCCCCTCAATTCTTTTCAATTTTTCTTTCAAGTACTCGTTTTCTCTTTCAACTAAATTTAACCTCTCGACAATAGGGTCGGTTGGAATTTCCGGTTCACATACCTCCTAGATAAAAATATCTATGTCAACTTGATGGGCATAATTTGTCATAAACACGAAATGCAACAAATAGTTTTAAAAGAGAATATACCACATCCGAATCATAACAAGGACGAGGGCCGACGGGGACGGATACCAAAACCATGGCACTATGTATAACAAACAACGTACGGGTAAGATAATTATTATACGAGTAACTATATATCCAAATCACACAAACATCAATTTTTTATATAAAATTTCATGAACAAGAGGCTCACCACAAGGTGGTGCCGGCGACGGGACGGTGCGGGCGATCGACGGTGGTTACGACGGAGATTTAGAAGGCACTAAGTAAACCACACCTACATATGCAAACTAAGTATTATTTTGACCTCAAATTGCATATAAATCAAATACTACCACATATAATTCCTCCCAAATTACTAAAACCCACAATTAATCACTATATAAACCAATGCAAGAGCTAATCTAGCAATGAGAGATGAAAGGACAAAGTTGCTAACCTTGGTGATCATTTGAATGGATGAGGGCCTGCAAATCTTGACAAATTTGAGGCAAATTTTGTGATGAACTCGAGAGGAAAGGGAAGAACAGAGGAGAGGGAGAGGGGAAAGGGGGAAGAACAGAGTGCGGGTGGATGAAGGATTTATATAGGACGACCTTTAGTACCGGTTCGTGCCACGAACCGGTACTAAAGGTGCTGGAAGGGCCCTACTCTGACAACATCTTGCCACCACTCTCATTAGTACCGGTTCGTGGCACGAATGGTGCTAAAGGTTTGCCACGAACCGGTACTAAAGAGCTCCTCCCGGCTAGCCGTTGGAACCGGCACTAATGGACACATTAGTGCCGGTTCTGTTACAAACCGGGACTAATGTGTCTCACATTTGACCCTTTTTCTACTAGTGACGAGCTAGTAAAGTAGAGGCATACTAGGGACACTATGTATTGTCTATGTATTCACACATGTACTAAGTTTCCGGTTAATACAATTTAAGCTTGAATAATAAGCATTTATCATGATATAAGGAAAATAAAAACTTCATTATTGCCTCTAGGGCATATTTCCTTCACTAAGGCCCATGTTGGCACATTACTTTCCCGGGGGTTCCGGTAACCTCCCGGTACTCCGAAACTTATCTGAAACTTCCCGAAACCATTCCGGTGTCCGAATGTAACCTTCGAATATATCAATCTTTACCTCTCGACCATTCTGAGACTCCTCGTCATATCCGTGATCTCATCCGGGAGTCCTAACAAACTTTAGTCACCAAAAAACATAACTCATAATAGAAATCATCATCGAACATTAAGCGTGCGGACCCTACGGGTTTGAGAACTATGTAGACATGATCGAGACACATCTCCGATCAATAATCAATAGCCACTACTAGGGAAAAGCCTAGCAGTAGCACGGGTTATTGGCCTATCAGTAGCACGGGTAACCGCGCTACTGATACGGCGCTACATCTAAAGGTTAGCAATAGCGTTTGCTGACACGCGCTACTACTATATCTACTTAGTATTAGTGTGTGCTGCAACAACCGCTACTGGTAATCACTAGTAGCGCTTCTTTCTACCCGCGCTACCACTATTATTCCGATTCTATTTTTTTATTTTAGGTCGTATTGATACACCTCTATACAAGTTTTCATATAGTAGCAATTTAGAGTTTATTTTTACATTATAATGAGTTATTAAATCACTAGGTGAAAAAACAGCGGATTAGTTTCAAATGGATGGATCCTAAGTGACCAAGTGATGGATTAAGGGTGTATGAATATGACCTAAAATAACTTATCATACATCCACTTGAAACTAATCCGCGGTTCTTTCACCCAATGATATAATAACTCATCATCATCATTATCATATTAATATAAAAACTCTTGCATCATATCATCACCAACAACACTAGCTAAGAATCATCATAGTTATCACCACCAACACTATGTACTCATCATAGTCATAGCTAATCACCACCAACACTAGCTAATAATAATCATCATAGTCATCACCACCAACACTCATTCTAGCTAGCTAATCACTCATGCTGCTCTCTCTAAGGTAAAATAGCATAGAACATGTGTAGCAGTCCCGATTCATCGTATTGGAGCATGCAGATGAACATTCTGATTGCTGCCCCCTAGTACTTCTCTGCGATCCTTCACAATTTTGTTCCATACTTTGACTATTAAGACTTGCTGGCTTTTAGAAATCCTAAATGCACTCATGTGCAATGTAGGATGTCTTGGTCATAAGCTAACCATGGACATGCGACCTTTAGCCTCGATCCACTAAGGCACAACTATCATCGGGAGTCCCTGTTGAAGAACATCGTAGTAACATACTTAGCAATGAAGTTTAGCTTAAAAAATAAAGTATGCAAAAGATGCACTAAGGACAAATAGTAAAAATCTTACCATCTTTCCTAAATAGATGTGACCGTAGTTCAGTACGAACACTATTGGTCGCACATTTTGAGTACTAAGATTTTCAAGTTCAGGAAAATAATTTGTCTTGACAGTATGAAGATCCTCATGCCATGAAATATAATGACTTATCTCCTCGCAGTTTAGTTCAGCCCAGGGATAGTATTAGGCCATGTCTACCAAGCGCCGGACATGTTTGCTTGAATGGAAATAAGTTGTCAATAGAAATTAGTTGTCAACTATTTTTGCATAAACAATATCCAAGACATAAATATGGTTGAGAAACTCACATAATGGTAGAACTGGAGGCGTCCGCACATCGATCTAGATGTCGATATTATCTTCAATATCATCTTCCGGACGAATATCAAAGGTGATAAACATATCAGGCTCAAATGCATAAGCCTTGCAGAGTGCTCTCCATTCACTAGTAGAAAAAGGGTCAAATGTGAAGCACATTAGTGCCGGTTTGATTTTGAGCCGGCACTAATGTGTCCATTAGTGCTGGTTCCAACGGCTAGCCGGCCTCTCTCATTAGTACCGGTTCGTGGCAAACCTTTAGCACCGGTCCGTGCCACGAACCGGTACTAAAGAGAGCAGTGGCTGGATGTTGTCAGTCTGGGGCCCCTCCAGCACCTTTAGTACCGGTTCGTGGCACGAACCGGTACTAAAGATCATCGTACATAAACCCCTCGTCCACCCGAGCTCGCTCTGTTCTTCCCCTTTCCCCTCTCCTCCTCTGTTCTTCCCCTCTCTTCCTCGAGCTCATCACACATTTTGCCCAAAATTTGTCAAGATTTGAAGGCCCCCATCCATTCAAATGATCATAAATGTTAGCAACTTAGTCCTTTCATCTCTCGTTGCTAGATTAGCTCTTGCAATGCTTTGTATAGTGATTAATTTGTGAGTTTAGTAATTTGGGAGGAATTATATGTGCTAGTATTTGATTTATATGCAATTTGAGGTCAAAAATAACACTTAGTTTGCATATGTAGGTGTGGTTTACTTAGTGCCTTCTAAATCTCTATCGTAACCACCGTCGATCCTCCGCACCGTCCCGTAGCCGGCACCACCTTGTGGTGAGGCTCTTGTTCATGAATGTTTTACATTACCAAATTGATGTTTGTGTGATTTGGATATATAATTACTCGTATAATTATCTTACCCATACGTTGTTTGTTATACATAGCCATGGTTTTGATATCCGTCCCCGTCGGCCCTCGTCCTTGTTATGATTCGGATGTGGTATATTCTCTTTTAAAACTAGTTGTTGCATTTCGTGTTTATGAGAATTATGCCCATCAAGTTGACATAGACATTTTTATCTAGGAGGTATGTGAACCGGAAATTCCAACCGACCCTATTGTCGAGAGGTTAAATTTAGTTGAAAGAGAAAATGAGTATTTGAAAGAAAAATTGAAAAGAATTGAGGGGGAGAAGATGGAATTGGAGTTGCATGTTGCCGATGTCGTCGATGATCACAAGATCAAGATGGAGAAAATGCGCTTGAAGATTAGAAAGATTAGAAAATATGCCATTGATAGTGTGGCTTGGTATCATTATGTTGTTGGATCAATTGTTACCTTAGTTGCGATCTTGATCGCATTTGTTGTTGCATTTAAATTCTTTAGCTAGAGAGTTATTTGTATGTTGCATTTAATTAAGTGTTGTATATGAACTTTATGTATGAACTTGTATTAATTTGGTCTATTCGGTGTTGTGTAATGAAGATGAGCCGACAATGGATGTATGATGACCGATGCTCTCTCGAGTTCATTAATGGCGTGCATACTTTTCTGCTTGCCGCTAAGGCAAACAAGCGGGCGGATGGTTTTATGCCTTGTCCATGTGCTGGCTGTAAGAATGGTCACAATTACTCTAAGTCAAGAACCATTCACGTCCACCTATTTGAGTCTGGTTTCATGCCCAAGCACGAAGAAAGAGGGGTTATGATGGAAGACAATGAAGAAGAAGAGGACGACGACAACTATCCTGGCATTGGGTTCCCTGAATACGATGATACAACAATGGGGGAAGAAGCTGAGCCAGCAATGCGGGAAGAAGCTGAAGAAGAGGCATCAGATGAGCCTGCTGATGATCTTGGTCGGGCCATTGCCGATGCAAACAGAAACTGCGCAAGTTATTTGCAGAAGAAGAAGTTGCAGCGCATGTTAGAGGATCACAAGAAATTGTTGTACCCGAATTGCAAAGCTGATAAAAAAAAGTTGGGAACCACACTGGAATTGCTGCAATGGAAGGCAGAGAATGGTGTATCTGACAAGGGATTTGGAAAGTTGCTGGTAATGATAAAGAATATGCTTCCAAAGAATAACGAATTGCCCGAGAGTACGTATGAAGCAAAGAAGGTTGTCTGCCCTCTAGGGTTAGAGGTGCAGAAGATACATGCATGCCCTAATGACTGCATCCTCTACCACGGTGAGTACAAGGATTTGAACGCTTGCCCGGTATGCGGTGCATTGCATTATAAGATCAGTCGCGATGACCCTGGTGATGTCGAAGGCGAGCGCCCCAGGAAGAAGATTCCTGCCAAGGTGATGTGGAACCAATGACTCCCGCCGTATGAAAGCAATACTCTAACCACTGAGTTAAGTAGGCAATTTATCACCACAAAGGAAGACCCATTACTTCGACCGATTATATATTGAATCCCTTTTCTAAGCAATACCGCTCTGTTATTGGTCTGTTATATACTAAATACTAAACTAAATACTAAACAGATACAGATCAAAGGGGTATCCTCTGGCATTAGAAAATATTCATCTTGACAAGAAATTAGCTCCTATAATACCACAGTTGAAACATTTGTTCCAAAACAAAGAGCATGCGAAGGCGATGCGGTGGCACGGCGAAGACCGTAAGAAAGACAGAAAGTTGAGAGTACCCGCTGACGGGTCGCAGTGGAGAAAAATCGAAAGAAAGTACAGGGAGGAGTTTGCAAGTGACCCAAGGAACGTATGGTTTGGTCTAAGCGCATATGTCATTAATTCTTTTGGGGAGTAGAGCAGCAACCATAGCACCTGGCCTGTGACTCTATGTTTGTATAACCTTCCTCCTTGGTTGTGCATGAAGCGTAAGTTCATTATGATGCCAGTGCTCATCCAAGGCCCTAAGAAACCCGGCAACGACATTGATGTGTACCTAAGGCCATTAGTTGAAGAACTATTGCAGCTGTGGAATGGAACAGGTGTACGTGCGTGGGATGAGCATGGACAGGAAGAATTTGACCTAAAGGCGTTGCTGTTTGTGACCATCAATGATTGGCCTGCTCTCAGTAACCTTTCAGGACAGGCAAACAAGGCATACCGCGGATGCATGCACTGTTTGGATGATACTGACAGTATATATTTGGGTAGTTGTAGGAAGAATGTGTACCTGGGACATCGTCGGTTTCTTCCGAGCAGGCATCCCGTAAGAAAGAAGGGCAAGCATTTCAAAGGTGAGGCGGATCACCGGACGAAGCCTCGCCACCGTACTGGTGCTGATATACATGATATGGTCAAGGATTTGAAGGTAATCTTTGGAAAGGGTCCTGGCGGACAACCTGTTCCGAAGGACGCTGACGGACGCGCACCCATGTGGAAGAAGAAATCTATATTTTGGGACCTGCCATATTGGAAAGACCTAGAGGTCCGCTTCGCAATCGACGTGATGCATGTGACGAAGAATCTTTGTGTGACCCTGCTTGGCTTCTTGGGCGTGTATGGGAAGACAAAAGATACACCAGAGGCATGGGAGGACCAGCAACATATGCACAGAAAATACGGCATACATCAGGGTCAGGCCAGCTACGCTCTTACCAAAGAAGAGAAGGAAATCTTCTTTGAATGCCTGCTCAGTATGAAGGTACCGTCTGGCTTGTCGTCGAATATAAAGGGAATAATAAATATGGCAGAGAAAAAGTTCCAGAACCTAAAGTCTCATGACTGCCACGTGATTATGACGCAACTACTTCTAGTTGCATTGAGGGGGCTTCTACCGGAAAATGTTCGATTAGCCATTGTGAAGCTATGTGCATTCCTCAATGCAATCTCTCAGAAGGTAATTGAGGGAGTCCCTGATTAGGGGGTGTCCGGATGGCCGGACTATGACCTTTGGTCGGACTCCCGGACTATGAAGATACAAGATTGAAGACTTCGTCCCGTGTCCGGATGGGACTTTCCTTGGCGTGGAAGGCAAGCTTGGCGATACGATATGAAGATCTCCTCCCCATTGTAACTGACTCTATGTAACCCTAGCCCTCTCCGGTGTCTATATAAACCGGAGAGTTTTAGTCCGTAGGACGAACAACAATCATACCATAGGCTAGCTTCTAGGGTTTAGCCTCTCTGTTCTCGTGGTAGATCAACTCCTGTACTACCCATATCATCAATATTAATCAAGCAGGAGTAGGGTTTTACCTCCACCGAGAGGGCCCGAACCTGGGTAAATACATCGTGTCCCTTGTCTCCTGTTACCATCTGCCTAGACGCACAGTTCGGGACCCCCTACCCGAGATCCGCCGGTTTTGACATCGACATTGGTGCTTTCATTGAGAGGTCCTCTGTGTCGTCACCTTTAGGCCCGATGGCTTCTTCGATTGTCAACCACGACGCGGTCCAGGGTGAGACTTTTCTCCCCGGACAGATCTTTGTATTCGGCGGCTTCGCACTGCGGGCCAATTCGCTTGGCCATCTGGAGCAGATCGAAAGCTACGCCCCTGGCCATCAGGTCAGGTTTTGAAGCTTAAACTACATGGCCGACATCCGTGGGGACTCGGTCTTCGACGGATTCGAGCCACGTCCGAGCGCGCCGCACTGTCACGATGGGCATGATCTAGCTCTGTTGCCGGACAGTGCCCAGAGTGCTGCTCAGGCGTCCGCTCCGACCATTAGCTCGGTGCCGACTGCGCCAGCCGGGGACGGACGGTTGGACGCCGCCCCAGGAGCCACAATCTCTACGGTGATAGAGCCGAATACCAGCCTAGTCCTTTGCAAGGCCCGTGACTCCAAGGTGCCGGACTCCGTTCCCGACTCCGAATCTTCCGCACCCCTTCCGATCGAACCCGATTGGGCTCCGATCATGGAGTTCACCGCCGCGGACGTCTTTCAGTACTCGCCCTTTGGCGATATCCTGAATTCACTAAAGTCTCTCTCTTTGTCAGGAGAGCCCTGGCCGGACTATGGTCAGCAGGGTTGGGATGCGGACGACAAAGAAATTCGAAACCCACCCACCGCCCACTTTGTAGCCACTGTCGACGATTCAACCGACATGCTCGACTTCGACCCCGAAGACATTGACGGTATGGATGCCGATGAAGAAGACGACCAAGAACCAACACCTATAGGGCACTGGAAAGCCACCCCATCACACGATGTATACATGGTGGACACACCTAAAAGAAACAATGACGAGGATCAAAAGGGCGCAACCAGGGATCGCTCCCTCGAAAAACAATCAAAGCGGCGGCGTAAGCACCGCGCCAAGCCCCACCTCGACAAAGACCCAGCCATAGAGTAGGGCGAATCAACGGAAGACGAACATGCCATCGAGCAACCATCCAAACAGGGCGGACAAACCGAACAATCCGTCCCCAGGAAAAATAATAGTCCGGACGACCTCACGCCGGACAAGTTGCTGGATTCCCAGAACCACCACCAAAGGCTCGTTGCCACTGCACGTAGCCTGAAAAAGCAGAAGCGGAAGCTCAAAACAGCGGAAGAGGCACTCAGAATCAGATGGGGCAAAGTACTCAATACCGCACACAAGTACGGCAACAGTCATCACACAAAGAGCTATCCGAAGCGGAAATTACTACCAGAATTTGATGAAGAGGCCTTAGAGCCCCCACAGTCAAAAAACAAGGAAGCCACCAGGTCGGATAGACGACCTCACGATCGATCTCAAGCAACAAAGGGCGCCGCACTCAATACGGCACGCGATCCGCCCAAGGATTCGCATCAAAAAACTTGTCCAACCAGATCCATCTATGGGCAAAGAAAGCAAGCTCCAGTGAGCAATGCAACGCAAAAATATCCGAACATCGCGGCACACCTACATACAGGGGCGCCGCACATCCCCTATGTTTTACCGATGAGGTACTGGATCATGAATTTCCAGCGGGATTCAAGCCCGTAAACATAGAAGCATACGACGGAACAACAGACCCTGGAGTCTGGATCGAGGATTATATCCTCCACATACACATGGCCAGAGGAGATGACCTTCACGCCATAAAATACTTACCCCTTAAGCTCAAAGGGACAGCTCGGCATTGGCTTAAAAGCCTTCCCGAAAACACCATGGGAAGTTGGGAAGCGCTCGAGGATGCTTTCCGGGCAAATTTCCAAGGGACCTATGTCCGACCTCCGGATGCAGATGATCTGAGTCATATAATTAAGCAGCCCGGAGAGTCAGCTCGGAAACTCTGGAACAGATTTCTTACTAAAAAGAATCAGATAGTCGACTGTCCGGACACCGAGGCCCTAGCAGCTTTCAAACATAGCGTCCGAGACGAATGGCTCGCCAGACACCTCGGCCAAGAAAAGCCAAGAACAATGGCCGCATTAACAAGCCTCATGACCCGCTTTTGCGCAGGAGAGGATAGCTGGTTGGCAAGAAGCAGCACCAGCAACCCGAGTACATCCGAACTCAGAGATGGAAACAGGAAACCGCGCCGTAACAAAAAGCAGCGCCAGATCAAGGATAACAGCCCGATGAGCACGGCAGTCAACGTCGGATTCAAAAGCTCTCGGCAAAATCAGAAAAAGCCGCCCCCCAAAGACGACAGGGATGAGCTATCTAACCTCAACAAAATCTTGGACAAAATATGTCAAATACACAGTACCCCCGGGAGACCTGCAAACCATACCCACAGAGATTGTTGGGTCTTCAAGCAGTCCGGCAAACTCAACGTCGAACAGAAGGGGCTCGACACACCAAGCGAGGATGACGACGCACCCCACAAGCAGAACACCGGAGAACAAAAGAAGTTCCCACAAGAAGTCAAAACAGTAAATTCACTTCAGATGACAAAAGGGAATAGCAGAACAGCGCCACGCGCCATACGGCCCGCCCCAGAGGAGCACCGCCACTGGTTATTACAACCAATCACTTTTGATCATCAGGATTACACCAGAAGGGTCCGGAACGCAGGCTGGACTGCCTTGGTCTTGGATCCGATTATTGACGGATTCCAATTTACACAAGTCCTTATGGACGGCGGCAGTGACCTAAACCTGTTATATCAGGACACAATCCGCAAACTGGGGGTAAACCCAGTAGTAATTCGCCATGGCAACACTTCCTTTCAAGGAGTCACGCCGGGTCCAGATACCCAGAGTATGGGTTCCCTTCCGTTAGAAGTCACGTTCGGCTCACCCGACAACTTCCGAAGCGAAAAGCTAACTTTCCATATCGCCCCATTCATAAGTCGCTATCAAGCGCTACTAGGACGCGAAGCTTTCGTCCGCTTTAACACAATACCGCATTATGCATCCCTTACACTTAAAATGCCCGGTCCACGAGGCATCATCTCATTAAAGGGAAATATTGATTGATCCCCAAAGTACGGGTAATGGTGCGGCCGCCTGGACAGCCGCACACTAATCCAGCCCTACTATCCCGGACACGGCTCGATGAGTCCGGCATAAATACACAAAGGCTCAATAGCCGCATAACCCTGTACAAGGGGCTCCGCGTGTTTACGCCAGGAGACAATACGGCTCAATTTTGCTCATGTCTCTGTACTATATTTTGTTTATTTTAATTTAGAATTCTCGCACGCTTATTTTTTACTAAGTTCCTCTCTTTTGCAGATGAACACCGTGCTACGCCCGTCCAGAATACGGCACAACGGAGACACAGGCGCAGACGTGCAGTAGGGACCCGTTTTAAGGATTCTTTTCAGATTAAGACCCTGCGTAAACCCTTTTTGCTGTCTCTTGTTGACAACATCCCCCGGTTCTTGTAATAACCGAGGAGGAGGCTGGCGTCTTGGCATGTGGCCACGCCAGAACTTTGCGCGTACCTGGACACCAGGGGCTTTTTTTACCAAGGGCTTTGGTTCGGCCCGTCTTCATAAAGACCGAATACCTTAGGGAGTGTTCGGCGTCGCGAGTTTGGCCTTATATGCATCAGCTCCGAATCATGTCTTTGGTCAAATGTTGGGTTTGCCCGGCTCCTGTGTTTTGCTGCCTTACGTTCCGCTCTATCGGCTAAGGCGGCACCAGGAGAACTACTACGATTGTGCCCCGGTTTGGCCAGGCGAGCACCTCAGTAGAGAAAGCCGAAAACTGACTGTCATGATATAGCGAGAGACTGGTCAACCACTCGATGACTCTCGGAATTTTTAGGATTCCTCCGCATTAACGAAGGGCCGCTTCCCGGTCAGGCACATACGCGCCCCGAATTCAGGCGAGCGCGGTGCCCCTAGGGGCTATTAAGTAGCCCCACTGTCAAACTCCTATGGCTAAGTGAAAGTGATAAAGCATTATAGTCTGGTTGCCTAGTTTGCCGCGCTATCACCTCCTTTGTAGGACCAAGATGTTGGATTAAGTGTGAAAAAGCGCCTTTTTGCGAACACCCCCGCATTATATGCGTGGGGGCTGAAGCCAACGACTGCCATCTTTCAGGTTATATACACATATACATTAAACGGCCGCACAGGAGGTATTATAATTCTTGCGAGCACAAGTATAAAAAGCTTTTATATTCTATCAAACTATTCCGTTTACAATAGCACATGCTATTTGAACACAACATCCTTCGAGCACTGCGCTTCTATTAAACGAGCGCCCGGAAGAAATTCCTCAAAGTAGTGCTTGGCAGGTACTCGGCTTTCGTTCGAATCCTGGGATGCAATAACACTGGCCTTCATATCCGCCCAGTATGTCTTGACACGGGCAAAAGCCATTTGTGCACCCTCTATGCACGCCGACCTCTTCATTGCATCAACATGCGGCACCGAACCAAGGAACTGCTGCACCAAGCTAAAATAACTCTTCGGCTCTGGCTCTCCCGGCCACAAACGACTCGCAACATACTTCATGGCGAGTCCGGATAACCTGTTCAGCTCCGCCCAGGCGGCCAAACGGTCGGATACCGAAAGTGGGCGTTCTGGATTGTGGAACTGCGACCAAAAAAGTTCTTCCAACTCATGGTCACCTCGACCTCGGAAGTGTTCGGTTGCGTCTGCCGCACTAGCTGCCAAATCCAGATAAGTGTTTTCCGCACTCCACTGCCGGTCTAACGGAGCATACTTAGGATCCCCGAACTTCATCCGCAGCATATAGGGCTTTCCAGCCGTGATATCTCCGGCCTGACGTAGCTCCTCCTTCATAGCTCTCTGTTCGACGCGATTTTGTCGCCATTTCGAGTTTGTCAATTATGAACTATGACATTATACGTGTGCACTTGCATGTGTATAGCAATGACCAAGATATTCATTTTCTCATAAAAAGGGGTCATCGAGATCGGTGGAGCATAATTTAATTATGCCTACACATAGGTGGTCTAGTGAGCCTCAGTTAATAAGCAAATTGATTTGCGTGAGAATACAAGAGCTATGCATGGACACAGCTTGTGTACATGCCATGATAAGGATATCATGTATCCATGTGGCCTAATCAGTCTGGTTAATCAATCACAGTTATATGTGCATCCATGACTCACGTATTGCAATGTGCGTATGCATGCATGGAGCATATTAAACAAAGGCCAGATGAATAAACCAGACCATGTTTACGTCCCATACAACGGAAGACTTGTTTGCGCATGATGTACACGCACCTGATCCAACACACCAGCCCGGTTGGGAACTCGACCTCCACACCAGTACAAGCTAATCTCACGGAAGTGTTCTTATCCGCTCATCTCTCCACAAGACCAGGAGCTCCCGCTCAGCAACGAGGAGGCCGCACCGTCCGCGCATGCAGCTGGTTTACGTAGAGCTCGTGCAACGTCATAGTTATCCATTCCCACACCTTTGCCTATATATATTCACGCATGTACGCAGCTTAAGGAGGGAGCGCGGGCAGCACCAAGTGCGCCCAGGAAAAGGAAGGCGGGAGGCAGCAACCAAGCGGAGTCGGGTCTGCCGCACACGATGTGCCGGCGTTCGCGATGACAGTGGACGTCCGTCGGCGAGCCCGACGGAGTCTTCATTCATATGAGCTGCCGTCGCTGCATCAACAATCAACACAAGCATCATTCTTCGTCAATAGCGTGCCTATATAATTAATCTTTTCTCTTTCCATCTCTCATTCTTTGCAGCCCTGGAGGATCGACGATGCGGGGCGAGGCGAGGGAGCATCCAGAGGGAAGCGCTCACAGAGAAGAAGCGACCACACGCGCCGACGGAGGCTGCGGGCACCCCGGCAACGGAGCATGTGCTCCACCTCGGTGCACTTGTAGGTCGCAGACTTTGCGCCGGCGTCCGCGATGACGACGGACGTCCACCGACGAGCCCGGCGAAGCCTTCTTGCCACACTCTGCATCAACATGAGTATCCATCTTCCTCATAATCAATCTCACTGTCTCTTCTCCCTTCTTATCTCTCATTTCAGGGGGAGCGATGACGCATAGGGCGCGGACCGGCGGAGTGAGGCAACATGTGCGGCAGCGTCGAGGAGGAACCCGGCGGCAGCGTCTATATGCACCGATGAAGACACGCCTATGACGGCACGGCCGGAGAGGCAACACACGCAGTGCACATCCATCGCGCAACACCTCCAGCACCCATTCATCCACCGCATCACATCCATCATCTATTCACACACAAGACTGAGGTATAGTCGCAAGGCGACGCACGCAGGCAGAAGGACCGGAGAGCTCTCTCACACAGCGCTGGATCGCCGGCCGGATGAAGAACGCGGGCATCTACGCCGGCATACACGGAGAGAGGAGGCCGGCGTACAGGGAACTCTCGGCGACTTCAACATGGTCTCGAAGCCCGCCTTCCCGAAGGGCAAAGTTCGCAGGATCGGACCGCCACCGGACCAGAAGATGAAGTCGATGTTACCGGAGATGGTCTTCACCAAGCCCGCACCACGAAGAACGACAATGAGGTCGTCATCACCACCCGTTGTTCACTTCATCATGACGTTTCGGTCAAGACGGAGACACGGAGCATGCCACGACGCCGCCCTAACCGTTGAGATCGCCAAGTCGGTGTCATGGAGGCCGATGCCATGGAGGCCGCCCCCACTCATCACCGTTCGACGAAGACGACGCGTCGCCGGAGCTCGTCTTCACCAAGCCCGCGCTATGGACGCTGACGCCATCGAGGTTGATGCCCCGGAGGTCGACACCACGGGAGGCCGCCCCCACTCATCACCGTTCGACGAAGACGACGCGTCGCCGGAGCTCATCTTCACCAAGCCCGCGCTATGGACGCTGACGCCATCGAGGTCGATGCCCTGGAGGTCAACGCCACGGATGCCGCCCCTACTCATCACCGCTCAACGAAGACGACGCGTCGCCGGGGCATGTTTTCACCAAGCCGGCTCTATCGAGGCCAACTCCACCTTGATGAGGCTGCCGGCGAGTATCACGGTGCCAACTCCACCTCGGCGGCGACCCTGAGAGGCCGGTGGCATCTGGCCTGACACCATCTACACCACCACGACGGTGGCGACCTGGTGCGCGCCCATGAAGAACGTGACGACAACGACGAACGTCAGCAGTGGTGTACAAGCCGGAGTGAGGAGGCTGTCGTCCAAGGCTGTACCATCATCCACCTTAACGAGGGAAGATTAAAATCACGTCATTTATCTTCTTTAAATGGCATGCGTACATGCATCATTTTCTCTTTATCGTTTTCTATCTCTCTTATTTCAGTGCATCCAGAGATGAGCGGGCGATAGGAATCACGACGGAGATGGACGGATAATCAGAGTTCACCCGTGTGGAACCCAAGTAGATGGAGGAGGAGTTGCCCACCGTCTTCACATCTTCATCAACCACACCACCAGTGCCCTCGACATCATCATCGGTCTCGACAGAGAAGCCGACTACACCGACATGTCGCCATTCGACTACATCGACACGGCCTCGCAATCTCCATCAACTCTTCATCTGGCGAGGACGCCGTCAACATCGGCGCCACCGAATGTCCACATGATGTCGCCATCTTCTTCCACTTATCGTATGGCGAGGATGACGAATGCACCGGCACGTACTCATCCTTCTACACCAACCATCTGCATCGAGCGGAGGTCGTCCCTGTAACTGCGACGCCCCGAGGTCTACATCGACAAGCTCGTATTGTCGTCATCTTCAAGCAACGCAATTACATGGAGACATACAAGTCTACTCTGACTTCTACATCAACACCCTTCCCCAACATCGTCTAAGCTCCGACGAGGCGAAGCCACTTCACCGACATGTCTTTTTTCCGATGAAGCTACCCATATCTTGCCGGGTACCGATGAGGCGAAGGCAAGACACACCATGTCTGACACCGACGAGGCGGACACGACCAGGCCGGGCACCGACGAGGTGAAGGCCGCCCATCTGTCTGAGCTGACGAGGCCAGACATCTTCATCATCGGACATCGACAAGCCGAAGGTATACAGCTAAGCATCACCGGAGCGACGGACGTACCGCTCCACTCTTCTATTCCACCATATCATCACCATCGTCTATGCCGAGCACTTGGAGAGGACGAGACTTGAAGATGACGACCATTGCAGCAGCTTAATCGGAGGTGGTTCGTGACTCTAGCTCGCGGACGTAATTAAGCGGGAGCCTTCCGAGGCCCCGTGAACCAGAACTTCACAATCGCCCAAGTCATATTGGCCACGCTAGCAGGCCACGGAGCGCTTATGTAAAGGGATCATGTAATTTGTTTCTCCGATGAGAGATTAATAAAGTACAAGTTTCCCTATATTTTATTTGTGTACTTAGTACATTGGCACGCCCGCATGTTTATTTCCCCTGGCGCGTAGAGAGATAATAACACGACAACCATCGTTGTTTTTATTATTTTTCGTGTCAAACACTCTCATTGCAGAGCGAGTATCCTTGGCCTCGGCAGTAATCTTCTCAAGGTCCTTCTGAGCCGTCCTCTCTTCTTGTTCGAGAAATTTACAGCGGTCGGCAACATTATTCAATTTTATAGCCATCTCGGCTATTACTTTCTTGCTCTGGCAGTGAGCAGCCTGTTCGGCTTTTAGCTCTTCAGCCGCCTTAGCGGCAGCCGCATCACATTTCCTTGCTTGATCCTTGGCTCGGGCAAGCTCCGTCCGATTATTCTCCACGGCAGCAGCACCATCTACATTAAGCACATATCTTATAAGGCACGAGCATCGAATCCATCTTATCAGATGTCTGTGGAGCATGCCTTGTGCCTCGTCTAGCGCTTATTTACAAGCGCGATGTCGTCTTCCGCCATGTCAAGTTGCCGCTTTAGCTCGGCAGATTCGTCAGTCCGGCTGGCCACCGAATGCCTCGCCACCTTCATAAAAAGGTGACATATTACACCTGGGGTTATGATTCTCTATGCGCCGTCACTTTTGACGACACACAGAGTCTCAGGGGCTACTATTTATACAAGGCACATTTTATATATGCGGCTCTACCAAAAGGTACACTCTTTCACGTACCTCCAAGCCTGTCAGTAAATTCCTGGCGGCCTCGTACAGTCCGCTTTCCGCGGATGAAATCCTTCCTATCACCGTGTTCATCAACATACGGTGTTCTTCTGAGATGGACGCTTGCCCGAGCAGATCCCTCAGCCCCTCCGACCGCGCACCAGAGGGCGCCGGACTAGCCTGCCGACCTTTTTCAGGGTCCGGACTTGGAAAAACCCTCTGGGACGACACCTCGGGGTCGCCTACCTCGTGAGACGGTGCAGCTAGGGGAGGCGTTTCGCTCTCCACCATCTCCGGACGAAGATCCCATGAAGACGAGCTCTGCTGAGAAGGGTTGAGATCCGAACTGCAAGGTAACATTTCGGTTATCTTCCTCAGAAATAAAACAAGGACGCCACTCATTTTGAACCCCTCTCTTTACTTACGGCTCGGAGGAAAGTTGATCACCTTGAGGGCGCGATGCGGCCGGGGCATTCTCCGGCGCCGGATCCTCTGACGAAGATTTCTTCCCCCGCTTCGAGGTCATCCCCTCCGGGTCTTCACAGGCACTCCTTTTCTTTCCCAGGTTGGGGGAATTCTCGATTCCTCCCTTCCTGACAGCCTCCTTCATGGAGGCGGTAGCTCCCTGGTTCCCCTCTTCGCCCTCCGCCAAAAGCATAATCTCCAGCATCCTGGTTAACACGGGATCTGGCGCGGTCTCGGGCAGGGGGGCTGGACACCTGATAAGCTTTGCCTTCGCTATCCACTCCTGTTCAAAGGATAGCTCTGTTAAAAGGCAATTTTATGATGAAAATACGGATGGCGTGTCCAAATACGGGGCTACTTATCTGAGCATCCGGGCGATTGCAGCTCAGACCTGCGTCCTCGGACAAGTCCGGACACCTTGCTTGTGATCCGAAGAACAATTTGTACATCTCCACGGGTGTCACGCCCATAAAATGTTGGAGGACTCGCGGTCCCTCTGGATTAAATTCCCACAGGCAGAGAGGGCGACGTTTGCAGGGCAGTGTGCGGCGAATCAGCATAACTTGCGCCACTACGGTCAGGTTAATATCTCTTTCTAGGAGATCTTGAATGCGGTCCTATAGTAGGGGAACGTCTTTGGACGGCCCCCAGATAAGCCCTTTATTAACCCATGACGCTCGCCGTGGTGGGGGACCCGAGCGAAAAACAGGTGGCGCCACCCATGTGGTGCCCCTGGGGGCTGTGATGTAAAACCAGTCCCGTTGCCATAAGCCGAACTCCTCTTGGAAAGAGCCTTCGGGCCATGGAGCGTCGGCCATCTTGCTTATCATAGCTCCTCCGCACTCAGCGTGCTGCCCCTCGATCATCTTCGGTTCCACCTTGAAGGTTCTAAGCCACAATCCGAAGTGAGTAGTAATATGGAGGAAGGCCTCACACACGACAATGAATGATGAGATTTGGAGGATGGACTCCAGGACTAAGTCGTGGAATTCCAGCCCGTAATAAAACATAAGCCCCCTCACGAAGGGATCAGTCGGGAAACCTAGCCCCCGAAGGAAGTGAGATGTGAACACCACGCTCTCACCGGGCTAAGGAGTGGGGATGGCCTGCCCTTGAGTAGGCAGTCTGTGCGAGATTTTGCCGGTTAGGTACCTGGCACCTCTCAGCTTTCGCACATCTTCTTCCGTAATGGAGGAAGGCATCCACCGGCCTTGAAGGTCGGAGCCGGACATCGTCGAAGGTCCGAAGCGCCTAAAACTAAAGCTTTGAACTCGAAGCGAGGGGCGGATTCGATTGGATTGAAAAGAAAAGGAGTCAAGCCTTGGTCCCTTTATAAAGGAGTTGAATACCAAGAGCCCTCCCCGTAACCGTTTGAGACTCGCTTTCAATTAGGGAGTCATACCAAAGGCACGGTTGGGTTACCCACGCCCGTATTGATGAGAATCCTGGAATAAGGGGACACGATCTCTGCTTTGACAAGACGTGCCAAGGAAACTGCCTCGCTATACGTGCTGAGGTGGAACAGTAAAATGATTCAAATAAAGGCTTGGTCGTGGCGTGATGTCAAGCTGCGGAATACGTCAGCAGATTAGATTTGTGCAGATATTATTCTCTCTACGGTGGTATGTGGAACTTATTTTGCAGAGCCGGACACTATCCTTGTGTTCAACATCTTCTATGAAGTATTCGGAGGAGGAACCCGCCTTGCAATGTCGAAGACAATTTGCGCGCCGGACTCGTCGTCATTGAAGCCTGGTTCAGGGGCTACTGAGGGAGTCCCGGATTAGGGGGTGTCCGGATGGCCGGACTATGACCTTTGGTCAGACTCCCGGACTATGAAGATACAAGATTGAAGACTTTGTCCCGTGTCCGGATGGGACTTTCCTTGGCGTGGAAGGCAAGCTTGGCGATACGATATGAAGATCTCCTCCCCATTGTAACCGACTCTATGTAACCCTAGCCCTCTCCGGTGTCTATATAAACTGGAGAGTTTTATTCCGTAGGATGAACAACAATCATACCATAGGCTAGCTTCTAGGGTTTAGCCTCTCTGATCTCGTGGTAGATCAACTCTTGTACTACCCATATCATCAATATTAATCAAGCAGGAGTAGGGTTTTACCTCCACCGAGAGGGCCCGAACCTGGGTAAAAACATCGTGTCCCTTGTCTCCTGTTACCATATGCCTAGACGCACAGTTCGGGACCCCCTACCCGAGATCCGCCTGTTTTGACACCGACAGTAATCGATCCAGAAATCATACCAAGGTTACAGAATGATTTGGTGCAATGTATTGTCCATTTTGAGTTGGTGTTCCCACCATCCTTCTTCAACATCATGACACACGTCCTAGTTCACCTTTGCAAAGAGATTAACATTTTGGGTCATGTATTTCGACATAATATGTTCCTCTTTGAGAGGTTCATGGGAGTCTTGAAGAAATATGTTCATAACCGTGCTAGGCCAGAAGGAAGCATCTCGAAGGGCCATGAAAATGAGGAGTTCATTGAGTTTTGTATTGACTTTCTTCCTGACCTTAAGCCGATTGGTGTTCCTGAATCGCGGCATAAGGGCAGACTGGATGGAAAAGGCACGCTAGGGGGGCATCAAATAATATGTATGGACGGGCATTATCTCACTGAAGCACACTACACAGTTCTACAGAATTCCGCCTTGGTGGCTCCGTATATGGAGGAACACAAGAATTTTCTACACTCCAAACACCCGGAGAAGTATGACGACTCGATTAGACGTGAACAAACGAGGACTTTCATCGGTTGGTTGCAGAAACGTGCCATGCATGATGGCGATATTGGAGATGACCTGTACTCGCTGTCCCAGTTACCATCTTCGAATATAATGACTTTCAAAGGGTACCAGATAAATGGGAATACATTTTACACGATCGTCCAACATAAGAAGAGCACCAACCAAAACAGTGGTGTCCGCTTTGATGCAACAACCAACATGGGAAAGGAAACATATTATGGTTTCATAGAGGACATATGGGGACTTAACTATGGATGTCGTTTGAAGGTCCCTTTGTTTCGGTACAAATGGGTCAATATGACACGAGGCGAGGTAACGGAAGACCAGCAGTACGGAATGACAACAGTGGATCTCAACAATCTTGCGTATGTAGACGAACCATTCGTCCTAGCCAATGATGTGGCGCAGGTTTTTTATGTGAAAGACATGTCTACCAGGCCGAGAAAAAGAAAAGATAAGGAAGTGAATGGATCATACGACGAGCCAAAGCGCCACATAGTTCTTTCAGGGAAAAGAAACATCGTGGGAGTGGATGACAAGACAGACATGATAGAAGATTATGAAAAGTGTGATGAAATTGCTCCATTCATAGTGAATATTGACCCGAGCATCCAGTTAAATGATGAAGATTTTCCATGGCTACGGCGCAAAGGGACACACGCGAAGAAAAAGTTTCACACCCAAAGATCTCGGATGTGATCGGCTTCACTATCATCACTTTCTTCTGTGTTTCACACCCAGGAGGGAATCTCTGTAATAGTTAGGGTAGTTATGTGTTTTGGCATTTGAAACGAGAAGAAATTTTGTGTGCAAACAAATTCTTTCATGCATTTACTGATTTTTTAGCTAAATGACCCTGAAATTGAAAAGCATTTCAAATGAACTCATAAAAGGTTGAAAGTTGGCATGGTATCATAATTTCACCCATATAGCATGTGCAAAAAAGTAGAGAGGGTTATGGCAAAAACTGGATGCACTTCATGTACAAAATCGACAATCTCTTTCGAAGTATCAGGGTTTTGGACGAAAACTCATCTATTACAAAGGCATTTCATTTTTTAAATAATCTAAGCATTACCAAATTGAATATAATGATAAAACACACTAATATTAAACATAAAAAAACAGAATCACTGAAAAATCTATTTTCAAAGTTAAGTTATTCTCAAACTAGTGATTCACACAAATTACAAATAATTCAAAATTTAAACTATTCAAATTTGAAAACTACCGACACTAACACAAAGCTTGTAATTTTTTGTACCTAAAGCAAAAATATTCACAAAGAAACTCTAAATGCAGCAAAAAACAAATCAAAAATAAATAAAAGAAAAATAAATAAGAAAATAAAAAAGCCCGCCTACTGGGCCAGAGTGGCCTGCATACGACTAGAAACACAACGTTTTGTTGGGCCAGGATGCAGGCCCGCAAAGGCCCAGTAGGCCCAGAGGACAGCAGAGAACAGGTAGGCCCAGTAGGCCTGCTTTGGAGAGGAGCTCGAGAGAGGTACCACACTGGGGCTTATAAACCAGTGCGGACGGCCCTCGGCTAGCAAGGTGGGAATAAACTTGCCGCACCACACCTGCGCCAGCGCACCCCCTTTAGTACCGGGTGGTGGCTCCAACCGGTACTAAAGAGGGGGTCTTTAGTACCGGTTGGTGCCACCACCCGGTACTAAAGGGGGGGGGGGCGCTTCCCGCCACTTGGCCTGGCCAAAACAGACCTTTAGTACCGTTGGTGGCTCCAACCGGTACTAATGGGGTGTTTTATATAAGAAACCACTTCAAAACAAATTTAGTTTCTCATCTCTCCCTGCTTCATTCTCCTCTGCCCCATTGCCGTCGCCCCTCGTCGCCGCCCCCGTCGCCGTCCCCGTCGCTGTTGCCGCCCCGGCCGTCCCCGCCCTCGTTGCCGCCCCCGTCGCCCTCGCCGCCCCATCCCGTCGTCCCCGCCCGGCCCGTCCCCGTCCCCGTCGTCGCCGCCCCGTCCCCATCCCCGTCGTCACCGCCCGTCTCCGTCCCCGTCGTCGCCCCCATCGCTGCGCCTTGCTGGTGAGCTCTTGCCCCGGCCGCCATGTCCACACACACACACACACATTAGTTTTTTAGTTATAAATTTTAGTTATAGAAATTTTTCTGTTTTTTAGTTATAGAAATATTAGAAATGTTAGTTATATAGAAATGTTATAAAATTTTCCTGTTTTTTAGTTATAGAAATATTTATAGAAATGTTAGCAATTTTTCTGTTTTTTAGTTATAGAAATATTAGAAATGTTATAGAAATGTTAGTTATATATATAGAAATGTTAGAAATTCTAGAATTAGTTTTAGTTAGATGAATTAGATTAATGTCAAATTGTTAGAATTTGCATATAGAATTTTAGTTATCACAATCCAATCATTTAAAAAATGTTACTTTTTGCGGGCATATAGTATTTGTTCTCGACGATATGCCCGGCCCGCATCCTCGCCGTCGACCCGTTCACGACGACGTCCGGCTGACCCATGTCCGGGACTGGGCTCCGCCGGGCTGGAACTGGGAGGTGCTACCTGTAGGGGCGCGCCGCTTGGTGAGGAACCCGGCCTCGGGTCCCGTCGTCGACCCTGATCTCCTTTGGTGGCGTTCGCGTGGGCCACATTCGGTGCAGAGGGAGCCGGCCCCGCCGGAGGTGGTGCGTCGCCGTGTCAGGGAGGAGGATGAGCACGTCCATCGCTACATGGCTGCTATGGACGTCAGGTTCTCCAATACTTGGCAGGTTCTTTGGACAGATGACCGGAGATATGATCCTATGACGGTTCCTTCTCTTTGGGTGTCCACCGCCCGCGCCCCAGGAACCGCGAGTGGCCTAGATTCTCCTGTAGTACTCAATCTTTATTAGGTACCTAGCCAGTGATGTATTCGATATATAATATTCGAGACGATGTATTCGAGATTATATATATTATTCGAGACGATATATTCGAGAGTATATATTAATCGAGACGATGCATATTATGTACTATATGATTCAGTTTTTCCTTATTGATTGCATCCATGCATTGTAATTTGAATACTAAATTGTTTTATATATCTTCTATATTAGTTAAGTAAAAGCTATGGTGGACAATACCGACAGAGAGAGAGAGACGAGGAATTGTTCGACATCATACGCAGCCCTCGCAGGCTAGATGATCTGAATGAAGCAAATGATGGCTCCCAATATCTGAACAATACCGGAGAGGGTGATGAAAAGATGTTCGATCTCGACGACCGAGCTGATGAAGTCATGAACTATGATTATGATTATGATGACACAGACAATGTTTATGACGACACACACAATGCTGATCTTCAAATAACAAAGACTACCGGCAAGGTATATTTATATAAGAAGGCATCTGGTGATCATCACATGTTTTTTTTGAAGATATATTAACGAATCGATCTTTCTTCTTTCAGCTCTCCGGATCGAGCAAATCTGCTTCTACAGACAACAGGACAAAGCGAGGCCTAGGCAAAAAGTTGAAGGAGGGTGTAAAGTACAACATCGACTCCACCAAACCTAATGGCGAACCCCTCACGCCTAAGAACATTGCGAACAAGTGGACTCATCAGTGCGGAGTTCTTGTGAAGGACCAACTCCCAATCTCCATTCAAGAATGGAAAGAGGCAAAAACTAAACATCTAGGTGTTACTTGGGTCGACGATAGAGCAAAAAAAACCTTTGGGAATCTCTGATGGAACATTTCACCCTACCAGATTATTTCACTGATGCAGATGTGCACAAAGTCAAGGACGCTGCTCTTAAGAAGATGACAATTGCATTCAACACCCACAAGAAAACTGTATGGGCCAACTACCTCGCTGCAGAAAGGAAGACTCCAGAATTCACGGGAACACTGGAGAAGCAAAGAGAACACTGGGCCGATTTCGTGAAATTCAAGGAATCAGAATTATCTAAGGAATGGTCGATAAAAAACAAGGCCAATGCTGCAAAAATGACACAGTTCCATAGGCTGGGTCTAGGTGGCTACGCAGTGGGAATGCCTAAGTGGGATAAGTCTGAGCAAGAGATGGAGGATGCAGGGGTCACTCCGGTTACTAGGAGCTGGCCCCCCAGGTGCAGAACTTGGTTCTATGCGCATGGGGGGAGTTGGACCCGAAGACGGGCCTGGTTTCGAAGAAGGCAAGTCTAAAAGGAGCCAAACAAAAGATACTTGACGCAATAGAAGAAGCTCGAACGGGGGTGTTCACGCCCAACAGAGAGAACGATGAGCTTACGCGCGCCCTGGGAATTCCTGAACACCCGGGAAGAACACGAGGCAAGGACGTTATTCCCTGGTATGAGGGCTTTTCGGAATGGAACGACGACTACAGGTCCCATGCAAGAAAGAAGATGGAGGAGGAGAAGAAGAGGAAGCTGGAGGAGGAGCAGAGGAAGCAAGACGCAGAATGCCTTCAAGGCCTATAAGCAAGGCACGCGGACTTGGCACTCAAATTCCAGCAGCAGCAGCAGCGGATCGACTCACTTAACCAGGAAAGGGGGTCTCAGTAGCGACAGCAGCAAGCGGATGATCGTTCAGCATTGGATAGCACCATCCCATCCATGCCGAGAAGCAGCGTTGGTTCCGCCCCGGGCGACATACTGCTGGATACATACCCTGTGGATGACATCATAGATAACACTAACTGTGAGCTACACTCCAAAATGAAGAACATATCCATGAAGGTGGCGGACGTTGTTGCTTTTACCATTACCCCCGAAGCAACCTTCCATTGCACCCCGATTTCATACGGCTATGCTCGTGTCTTGGTTGATGAAGTGGTGGACCCATAATCGGGCCTACAGCTTGACATTCCTGGAGGTGACGACGAGCGCACACTGGGAGAGGCCATACATCGTATCATCCTATGGAGAAAGGATTGCATCATCTTTCGAAGTCCACCGACACCGCGGCTGCCGACTCCTCCTTGAAGTCCACCACCGAGTCAGCAGACTCCCGCTCCTCCAAGTCCACGAATGCGTGAGCCGACTCCTCCTCGAAGTCCGCCACCTCCTCCAAGTCCCCGAACGCGTGAGCAGACTCTTCCTTCAAGTCCGGCACAGCGTCAGGCCGATCCTCCGGTTTCAAGTCCGACACCGTGTCAGGCCACACCTCCTGCTTCAAGTCTGGCACAACGTCATGCCACTCCTCCTGCTCCAACTCAGCCACGTTAGCCATCTCCGCCGTCTCAGCAATCGCAGAAGAGACACGCCGCAGCTATGGTGTGTAGCGGTATGAGTCGAGGTAGTACAGGAAGTACAGGCGGAGACAAGCGATATAAATATGGTCCAAGCCTCGCTCCTCTTCCTCAGAGGCCTTGCGACATGACCGAGGAGCAAAACGCAGCCGTAGTGCGGGCACAAGTGGACGCCCATCTTGGACCGAAACCGGCACCGCCGCCAAGGGAGAAAGTGCCCGAGGAAAACAATGACCACTTCATTGGTATGGCTAGACCACCAGCTCCCAAGCCTATTGATTCAGACTATGAGCACCGAATCAGAAAGGCACATCGAGCACGACTACAGAAGGAAGCGAGCTCGAGATCGAGCCAACAAGCAGCTGGCAAAAAATGCGGGAAAACCATTCCCCAGCTGGGAGAACAGGCGGCGCAATCGATCCCCCCGCTTGTTGTGCCAACAACACATGAGAGGAGTACGCGCGCCCAATATTATTGTGGGCAAACCGTTAACCTTCCCCAACTGGGTGATGTGGTAATGACGGAGGAGCATATAATGCAGGCTAAAATGCTCAAGATCACTGTTGGACAACTCCTCGAAATCGAGCCCATGTCTCCGCTTAGAGAGGAGGAAATAAAACGGAAATATGTCCAGGGCCAACCTTTGGTCAAGCCAAACAAGGTCAAGAACCTCCCAACGAGAATGTATGAATTGCATCAATGGTACATGAACATTACCAAGATTTTCAATCGAGAGTCCCTCATGGTGAATGTCAAGGAGGAGCATTACTTCCATGAGAAAGCTCTGTCCGTTGAGTATTCAGAACTATTTCAGTTATACAATCAAGACGCACTCGACAAATCTATCGTCAGTTGTTATTGTCTGTAAGTGATTTCTTTCTGTAATTTAAGTCTCAAGCTAGCTGTAGTGATCATTTTGATAAATCATTACATGTAATTATCCTCGCTATATATTCTTTTATGTGGTATTATATGCAGGATGAAGATGTATGAAATGAAAAAATCTGGACGCTATGGCATTGGGTTCATTGAGCCAAATACCATTAATGAGTACACATGGAATCTTCCAACTTCTCGAGTAAGTTTAGAGGAAAGCATGCTAAAGTTCTTCAAGCGCCTAAATACCAATGAAGATATACTATTTCCTTACAACTTCCTATGAGTCACACTGTCTTGTACTACAAATTCTGTTTTTGCTTACTAGCTAGCTAGATGTTAATAATTAAGTGTATAGGGTTTACGGTAGTTGATTAGTGTTATGCACATGCCCGCTTAATTAAGACATGCAAACGTGTGTGCATGCAGTTTCCACTATATCTTGTTAGACATTAAAGTTGACAAAGGAACAGTTGAAGTACTGGACTCACTACTTAAAGAAGAAAGTGACTACACCATCATGAAGGGGATAGTCAACAGGTAATTTCAATCATTATTAACTATATCTCGGCCTATTTAGTTCGTCATTTCCTGATATTAAACTATTTAATAACCCCTTTATTAATTTTCTTTGCCGGCGGGCAGGGCTTGGGCAAAGTTCATCAAGGTGACTCCAGGCAAATGGGCAAAAAGTCTGTTTTGGTATCGACCAAAGGTAAGTAATTAAGTAGTACTAGCTAGCTAGCTAGCTACCATCTCTTTAATTCTTGTTTCGATACCATTAATTAATTATCATGCTTGATTAATCATTATCTGATTCAATTCCATTCTCG
Source organism: Triticum aestivum (assembly GCF_018294505.1). NCBI lineage: Eukaryota > Viridiplantae > Streptophyta > Magnoliopsida > Poales > Poaceae > Triticum > Triticum aestivum. The sequence continues at coordinate 713,558,039 of NC_057813.1, read as the reverse complement.
TAAAGGCCCTGAAGCAGGCGCATGAGAATGATCTGTGTGCATTCTACGTTTGCGAGAACATTCGCATGATGGCGTTCGAAAGGAGCAGATCTCAAAGTCAACACTGGGTACGTTTGTCAGAACACTATTCACACCATTATCGATATCTAGTCATACAACTAATACACATGCATATTGATCTCCTTCTTAATAGTTCAGAGAGGTGCGGGAGCAGCTCCTATCAGCGCACCGCATACTAGCACTTCAAAAGGAAATAGCGGGATTTTTGCTCGACCAGGTTATAGATCCCAAAGGAGAATACTATTACTCGCTACCGCCACATGAACCACTTGTCATCGTGCTCCGAAGACACGAAGGCAACATGTAGGAGAAATTGTATATGTATATATAGAAAGAGAGAGTAGCACTATTCTAATCCTAGAATTAGAATAACTATTTGGATCACCGGACGCCTATATATAGGCGATCAGAGGTTCCCGAACTCCCGAGACCGGCAACGACAAAAATAAAAGAAAAAAACACCCCGACCCGATCTCCACCAGACCACCTTCCCCCCGATCCCCTGATCCCATCGCCGCCCGGACCACCCCGCCGCCGCGCGACCCGCCGGGACTCCCCGCCACTGCCAGGCCTCCCGGAATCCCCGCCGCCGCGCGACCTCCCTGGCCCCCGCCGCTGCTCCCCGACCCGACCTAGCTACTGCGGCTGCACCCCACCTCCGCCAGGATCTCACCTCTGCCACGACCACGCCGGCGAGCACCGCCCCTCTCCCCATCCATTTCCACCAGGACCTCGCCTCACCCGGAGCACAACCCAGCCATCCCCGCGCGTCAATGGGTCGCTGCCCCACTCCTCCGTCTCCCCGGTGATGCTGCTGGGCTGAGGCTCCCCCCACCATGCAGCCTCCTACTGGTGCAGCTTCACTACCGCACCACGGCGTTGATCGATGCCTCCTCTGGCCGTTCAGGTACGCGTCCCTTGGAGGTTCACAACCGCAGCTGAATACAGATGAATTCTCACCTACCCGTTGTGCTCTCGATGGTGCTGCTGCAGTTCAGCTTGAGTGCAAGAGAGAGAGAGATAGTTGCTGTTGCTGTCCATGTTTTTCTGGTTTGAACTTGCTGATGTCCGTGGTTGAAGCGATGATAAGTGGTGCTTCCCCATCGTCTTGGAGCAAATCTGTTATTTGAAGATGTTCTTCTTTGTTCGCTTACTAAGAAAGCTACATATTTTGGTTAAAAATTGATGAGAGGTGCTTTCTACTGATGGTCTTCCTGTATATCATTAACATGAGCAGAGGATCATGCTCTCTCCCTTGCGTTCATGACTTAGGATGGCTTAGTCAACTATAGTTTGGAAGTTCAACAACTGAGATTAATTCAGTGCAAAAAACCACAAGTTAGAAGTTCAACTTGTGAGAGGAAAATCAAAATGCGAAATAACTGCAGGTTAGAAGTTCATCTTCTGTTCGCATCCAGATTCCTTGCCACCGCCACGCATTCCTCCAGGAACAGCCGCCGTTTATCCCACCGTCGGCCACACGATGCCGTAGCAGCGCACTGCCCCAGGCAAATCCATCCACCTGCAGACGAGCTGGCTCCGGCTATGCTCGATGTCGCCCCGCTCTTTCCTGCTCGAGGACAAGTTCTACTACAACCGTGTATTAACAATAAGTTTTACTTCATCTATACACAAAGTTCAGGGATTACATATCATCTGCTCTTATGCCATCAAGTTGTTGTCGAACAACATCCTGAGATCTCTGGAAAAATTGGAGATTGCCTATTGTTATGCCATCAAGGCACTGCCCAACAACCTCCCGATTTCTCTCAAAAATTTGGAGATCAGTAATTGTGAGGCGCTCAAGTCTTTGCCCAAGAATGACCTTCCAAGTTCAATGCTAGAGTTACATGTCCTCCTACTACCAACTACTGCTCAAGAGTTTCATGACGGGCCATGGATGATACGGGAACAACTAGATTTTTCACTTATAGTTATTTTAATTTGTGCATTTCTACTACTGCCGATAGAGAAGGAGAACGGGGGTGGTATTTTTCTCTGAAATTTAATCTACATGTGTTCAGGCTAAGGCTGTTAATTCTCTCTGAACTTTTTTCTCTTTGAACATTTTTGTGCGCTTGGGCATTTTCAGGCTACAACAGTTTTCTCCCTGAACACTTCTAGGGACCAAAAAAGGTGTGGTGGTGTAGCGGCCGCCGGCGTGGATCAATGGCACTGTATGATGCACTTTAAAGTGTTCGTGTTAATGCCTCAATGAAAAATGTGTTGTGTAGTTTTGTATTTGAGTGCAAGCACACTCAACTCCTTGAAACTGCCCACGCCCAACTGATTTGTCTTCGTGTTCGGCCTACATAAGCTATTTTTATTTGTGTCTAAAGCAGAACTCAGGAAGTTCTACACGGCAAGTCAATATGCCACGTACGACGGCTATGCATCGTTCGCGGTGAAGTTCTACTACGGCTGTACGCCAAGTTCAACTACAGGTATATGCTTATAAACATTATTAGAGAAAACTGCAGGCCGCAGCCGTGCCCCTCCGCAGCACAGCCCATCATCACCCCTGTACATAGCCGGCCACCGGGCAACTCCTCCAGCGCGGGTGCAACACTACCACTGCTCACATCCTCACCCCACTTGCTGCTGTCTTCAACTCTAGGCACTGGTCGCGGCAGGTAGCGAGAAGCAAACAAAAGCGCCGCTGGTTCATCCCGGATGCTCCCTGTACTCCATGTTATGTATTATTTTCCTAGATGAGGTTGCAGAAAAGGATTGTGTAGTGTGGCGTGCGTGGCTGAGAAGATGATGTAAGATGTAAGAGGATAGGGATGGAACGTGTGGTGGGGAAAATCAGAGTTATACACTATAAAAATAATTCTTAGATTTTCTGAAAAAAGGAGCATAGAACATGCTCGTTCTGAGATATTTGTTCACTATATTACGAACAAAAGTCCGCTAAATAAAAATGATGGGGTTCAAGTATTTAAAACAAGGAAGAAAAAACAAAAGCTGACTTGGTAAAAAACATCGGTACTTCACTATGAAAAACGATGCAGTTCAAGTATTTAAAACAAAGGAAGAAAACCAAAAGTTGACTTGGGTACTTCACTATGAAAAAAGCAAATCGTTGCCTAAGATAAGGGAAAAAAATACTATCAGAATTTACAAAAAGAATGATAAAAGTACACACACAATAATAAGTGTATTTCATAATGTATTCAAGTAAATATTCTCGATTTCGGGAAGTTCATGTGCTGTCGTTCAGGAAATAAAAACCTTAGAAGCTCACATGAAATACAAAAAATGCAAATTAAAAGGAGATTGTTCTTTGTACTAAAAATATTTTTTTTGATCCCCACAAAAACAAAGAAGGTCAGATTAAAACAGAAAAGAAATCATTCAAAAAAAATACAAGGAAAAGGATGTTCCTTGCTTCAAAAAAACTTAGAAGTTCAAAATTAAGTAACGGGGCGGTTTGACGTTTATTATAGCACAAGGATTTCCTCCGTTACTAAATAATAAACCAAGAAGTTCAAATTAAAACTAAAATCTTAAATCCGAGGAAGGTCGCACAAAAAGAAACACTAAAAATTAAAACTTTGGCAATTCAAGAAGTTTGAATTAAAGAAACAAGACAAAAGCTCAATGTTTTATTAAAAAAAATCTGCTTCCTAGAAGGTCACAACAGAAGAGAGGAGAAGGTCACATAAGTTGCAGGAAGATTGTTAGATTTCAGGAACAGGGTGTGTGATTTTTGTGTTGTTTTTGGGGTGCAAATTAACATGGGTATGCAATCTCAGATCATGTGTATTCTTGAGATGGCCTCCCTTAGCCTCAAAACCATATTGCCTATAAATATGATAGTCCCAATGGGTCATGTGTAAAGAAAAATTAGATATATACATGTACATGCTCTGTAGGTCAAAAATTTGGCTTTCAAATTATGTTTTGCGAAGGTCAAAATGTTGTGTTCGAGAAGGTCAAGTGTGTTATCTCAGCAAGTTCAAAAATAAATTTAAACATGCAAGGTAAAACATTGAAGATTTGTGATTTTTTAGAACTTGAAGTGACAAACAATTTTGAAAAGATCACAAAACAAAATTGAAGTCTAGAAAAATAACTTCAAAACACTAAAAAGGAAAAAGAATGTTCTCTTTGTTATCAAACGCAAAAAGAAAAAATGATGAAAGGGGAATGCAGTTTACACATTTTCTAAAAGAACTATTATAGAAAAGAGAAGGTCACATAAATTTAAACATGCAAGGTAAAATTTCATAAAAAAAATAAGAAAATAAACCTAGGAAGTCCATATTAAAAAGATGGAGAAGTTCGATGATTATAGAAAAACTCAGATTTTCCACGTTATTAAAGAATGGAAACAAGAATCAAAAATAAAATAATAAGAAGTTCATCCTCTAAAAATAGAGCGCTCTAAAATTTCACAAAATAGATTAAGAAATAAAACCAGGAAGTCCATATTAAAAAGATGGAGAAGATCGATGATTATAGAAAACTCAGATTTTCCTTGTTATTAAAGAATAGAAACGAGAAGTTCAAAAATTAAATAATAAGAAGTTCAACTTTTAGAAATAGAGGGCTTCAAAATTCATTAAAAAAAGAATTGAGAAATTCAGATTAAAATTCATAAAAAATCAGATATTTTCACATAACCGAGAGAAGTTCATATTGATAACTGCTAGAAATTCACGTACTACAATGTGTGCATTTTGTATTAAAAAAGAATGAAAATGCAAAGCATAAAGTTTTGTTGCTAGAAGTTCAAGTGCTCGACTCGAGAAAGTTCCAAAATTCTTGTGTGGGAGAGGTTGAAGAAAAATACGCGACAAAAGTTCAAGTTGAAAACAACGAGAACTTCAACTACTGCAACGGATGCATTTCAAATGAGAATAAAAGTATAGAAAATTAAAAGCTTAAAAGGTATGTTGAAAGAAGTTCAAGTGCTTTGTCCGGGGAAGTTCAAAAATTCTTACGAGAGAGGCTCATCTTGTATTTCCATGTTCAATTTTTTCCGTATAAAAATCAAATACACTTCTTTACTCAAAATATAAAAATATGAAGTTCAAATTGAAATAACATAGAAGTTTGGAGTTTATTAAAACCTAGTATTTACCTTTTCAAAAAATAAAAAGCACAACGCTATTTTTTGCACTTTTGAAAACAATCTCATAAACGTAAAAATGGTTGCGAGAAGTTCAAGTGCTCGGCGATGGAAAGTTCAAAAATTCTTGTGAGAGAGGTTCACGGTGTATTTAGATGTCCAAAATACATAAAAAAATATGTTGTTTTTGTGTTTTAAAATAATTCTATCAAACGAGAGAGAAGTTCAATGTGATAACAACGGGAAGCCCACGTACTACATGGTGTGTATTTCATATAAAAAATACAATAAAGTGAAACAAAGTGAAGTGCAAACAGACTTGCCCAAGAAGTTCAACTACTTCACGCAGTGCAAAAAATAGCACGTCAAAAAACATCACGTAAAAAATTAGAGTGAAGTTCAAACAGACATGCCCGAGAAGTTCAATTACTTCACGCAATGCATTTCCATTCACGATGAAGGCAGAAATCATGATCTCGTCGTTTTCTAATTTACTTCAAAACGACAGGAATATCATTTGTGTAAGTTCAAGTCCTCGGTCGGAGAAAGTTAAAAAAATATTGTGAGAGAGGTTTGTACAAAAAGAATATCATTTGTGTAACACTAACGAAAATGGATGGGAAAATTACAGACAAAAATATGTCACAGAAGTCCAACGTTAAAACAGCATGAAGTTCAACTACTACACTGAATGAATTTCACAAGAAAAAAACTTTTAAAACCGTCATGACTATGAAAAAAGATCAACACGGAAAAGTTACGTGTTTATAGCAGCTTTCTATCGGTATATCACTTGCTTAATTCTGGTGAGTGAATGAAGAGCTACGAGCAAAAACAAAACCACGTGAAAAATAGAGTGAAGTTCAGGCAGAAATGCCACAGAAGTTCAAGTAATTCACCCAATGCATTTTTGACGAATCTGTTTCGCGACAAAGGCAGAACGAGTGATCTAACCATTTCTCAAATTACTTGAAAATGGCTGGTATTCAAAGAAAACCATCAAAATGAAAAGTTTCACATTTTTCATAGCTTTTCAACAGTATATTATTTGCCCCGTTCCGATGAAGTTTGTAGAAATTACGGCGAAAATATGTTTTTAGTCATTTTCAAAATCAACGTAAAACCGTAATGAATTTGGAGAAACAATATATACCAAAAAGTTTTGAATTTGTTTAGGCTTTCGATCGCCATATCATTTTCTACATTCGGACGTATGATTAAAAAAATAGATCGAAAATACAAACTTGGTAGAACTTGTACCGTTTTCTAAATTACTCTTAAACCATTCAAAATTAGAAAAAACTTTCAACATGAGAAAATGGTGCATTTTCATAAGCTTTCCAACACCATATCATTTGTCTCAATTGGTTTAGGCATTTAGAAATGGCATCGAAAATAGGAACTCGGTTGTTTGGTTTGCGAAATTTTACGAGTTTCCACACTACTCTTTAACCATAGGGAATTAGAAAAAAACTTCCAGCATGTGGAAGGAGCGGTTTTATAGCAGCTTTCCAACGGCATATTATTTGCCTCCTTCCGATAAACAGTTTAGAAATGCGATCGAAAATATGATTCACGTTTTTTGTATGAAGAAAAACTGGTTTTCAAAACTGCTCTTAAACAACTTACATTTTGCCAAAATTTTAAGTTGGGTCATGATACCGGTGTCCATAGCTTTCCAACGGTATATCGCAAGCCCCATTTGGGCAATGTTGGCGGAAGTTCAAGCAAGCACTAGGGGAAGTTCAGGTCGAACAACTCAGGCAGTAAAATTGCAAAAAAAATGCAATTTCATCACGACCCGAGAGCAAAATCCGCCAGTGAGCGAGATTTCTATTTAAACTAGTATTTAGTTGCTAAAAAATGTTTCTAGATTACACTAACATCATATAGAACGCTACTAACCAGAATAATTCGCGGGGGAAGCCACGGTTGCAAAGATAGCCCGAAGGTCGGGTTCGTACAGAGGGAAGTTCAGGCACGCGTACAAACAAAAATATGTCACAGAAGTTCAACGTGAAAACAGCATGAAGTTCAACTACTACGCTGAATGAATTTTAGATGAAAAACTTTTAAAATCGTTGCGAGTATGAAAAAATGATCAACATGGGAAAGTTGCGTGTTTACAGCAGCTTTCCATCGGTATATCACTTGCTCAATTTTGGTGAGTGGATGGAGAGCTAGGAGCAGTGGATAGAGATATATGAGCAAAAAAAAGCACGTGAAAAACAGAGTGAAGTTCAAGTACACATGCCAAGAAGTTCAGGTTCTTCACGCGGTGCATTTTCGAAGAATCAGTTTCGCGATAAAGGCAGAACGAATGATCTCGCCATTTTCGCAATTACTTGAAAACGGCTAGGAATCATAGAAAACCATCAACATGAAAAAGTTTTGCATTTTCCGTAGCTTTTCAGCGGTATATTATTTGCCCCATTCCGACACTGTATGTAGAAATTATGCAAAAAATACGTTTTTAGCCATTTTCCAATTTGACTTAAAACTGTAAAGAGTTAGGAGAAAGAATATATACAAAAAAGTTTCGCATTTTCTCAAGCTTTCCAAAGCCATATCATTTGTTGCATTCGGACATACGGTTCAAAAATTAGCTTGAAAATACAAACTTGTTGGAACTTGTACTGTTTTCTGAATTAATTTTAAACCGTTCCAAATTAGAAACAACTTTTAACATGGAAAAGTAGCGCATTTTTACAAGCTTTCCAATGCCATATTATTTACCTCAAATAGATTTGCCGTTTAGAAATTACATTGAAAATACAAACTCGGTTGTTCGGTTTACGAAATTTTACGATTTTCAAAATTACTCTTTATCCATAGGGAATTAGAGAAAACTTTCAACATGCAAAAGAGCGGTTTTGCAGCAACTTTCCAACGCTATATTATTTACCTCATTCCGATAAATGGTTTAGAAATGCGATCGAAAATACGATTCACATTTTTTGTATGAAGAAGAAACGGTTTTCAAAACTGCTCTTAAACCGCTCACATTTTGCCAAAAATTTAACTTGGGTCATGATATTGGTGTCCATAGCTTTCTAACGGTATATCGCAAGCCCCATTTGGACACATTTTAGCTGAAGTTCAACCTAGTACTCGGGGAAGGTCAGGCGCGTTACTCGGGAAGTTCATGTTGTGATCAGAATATTATTCTGATCCCGTGACCAGAATAGGATGGATCTATTATGATAACATCCTTAAGACCCTTATTCTGCACACCAAAACGCTTATTCTGCTAACATAAGCGCACTTCTATGACCGAACCGCACCCCCTCGTCTCCACGCCCACTCCCAATCCCTCCTACCTTCTTCCCCTACTCTTGCCCCGCACGATCCCCATCCACATAACCACCGCACCACCCTACCGCCGCCCCTACCTGGCTACCTCGGCGCTCCCCTTGCAGCCTCCCTGCCATCCCCAGCCGTGGCCCGTCGCCCTCCCCCATCCCCAGCCGTGGCCCGTCGCGCCAACCTTGTCGTAGACCCACCACCGGCAGACCATCCGCATGCCCCGCCACCGCCGTTGGGCTGCCGCTGGGCCTGGATCTCGCCGGAACCAGAGGAGGTCGAGGTGCTCCTTCCCGTAGATCTCAACCTGTATGGGCGCAGCGTGGATTCCACCCTCAAAACAGGTCCGCCCACTTGGCTCTCCTCCGCCGACCACGGGGATCTCCGCCGCCCCGCCTCCTCCTCCTCCCGCCCGGCGGGGCCCTCCTCCCACCTGGCGCTGCCCCGCCTCCTCCTCTCGCCTGGCGCGGCCCTCCTCCACCCGGAGCAGTCCACCGCCCCCTCCTCTGCTTCCCCTGCAACTCTCTCTTCCCCAATCCATGGATCCCACGCCGGATTCGGATTCTTCCCTCCTGCATCGTCCTCAGGGGCTACCTCCTCGTCCTTGAATCATGCGGCGGCCTCCAACTCACCTATGATCTCTCCGTCGACCAGGGGTTCCCACACCGACGGCCTCCTAGAGTGCGGTGAAGAAAAACCATGAAGTTCGTCCCGCGCATCCAGTGCATCTCCTTCGAAGCTCCCGTGCAGTGCGCATGTGTGTTGTAGTGCAGTGCTCTCTGTCGCCCCTCCCTTGGCCCCCCATACCCCATCCATCTTCCCCGTCGGGCAGGGCACCTCTCCGTAGCACCCTACCCCGCAGGCCCCACGGCGTCACCCTCAGACCTCAGTCAGTCGTTCCACCTGAGATCCAGCAGTCAGCCCCACCCCACCTCATGCGTGGCAATCTCTGCTCCAGGCCGGCGACCAACAGCCGTGATGCCACCCTTTGTGTCCTGGATCCAGGCGAGGGCGACCAGTGGCAGGAGCGCCGGCTCTTCTGCCTCCCCTCCCCTCCGATGAGCTGGCCTGAAGATGGTTGACGTCCGTTCAACCCCGACGACCTCCTGCAAAGCACAGCGGTGATAGCATTTGTGTTCACGTCATCCTCTATTGCAGTTCGCTGTTTTGTGCTATTTCTGAAGTGAAAATGAAAGTGCAAATGCAGTCTGTACTAGTTTGCTCTTGAGGTCCATTTGACTTATTTTTGCAGGAAAAGAAGGTCGTGCAGTTCGGCTGCAATTCATGTGTGTTTCCTCCTCCATGGCACTGCAAACTACTGATTTTTCCATGAGCCATTTGTGTGTCTGCTATTTCAGGTTCACTGCCATAGCAGTTTGGTGTGTGTAGCCCCATCGACGGCCAACTCGTTCATCCAGTTGGCTGGATGTGTGGGATGCATCCCCATGTGTTAAAGTTTATTGCCATTCCCCCTGTGATGAACGTGTGATAATATGTGTTTTCAGTATTTTTGCATTGTTCATGCAGTGCACATGTGCCGCCCCTGTAGTGCACTAGTCTTGTTCGTGCAGTGCAGAACGTGCGCCAATTGAAATATCCTAGAGGAAACGTATACAGATAACTACTCTCGGCCTTGCAGTGCAGTACACACGATGGTAAAAAGGAAAAAGAAAAACTTCCCAGCAATGAAGAATACTCTTTAATTTTTTTTTGAAGTTTGAGCAAGGACACGGGAAAGTTTGAAAAGAAGTTAATACGAGAGGTTCACTTCCATTTGGGAAAATTTACGTCCCATAGAAAAGAACTCATGCAATGCAGTTGTCTGTCCAGTGAAGTCCGGTTTTTAGTCTAAATAAGTGCGGTTTTTGTCTGATGCAGTACGGCCCGTTTATGGTAGTCTCGAGGTTCACTTTTCATAGTATTGCAGTTTACCAACGCTCGACATGAAGTGTACTCCACCTCGTTTGCGAAAAATATACGTCCCACAAAAAAAACATGTAGTGCACTTGCCCATCTAATGAAAGTGCGGTATTTCGTCTGAAGCAGTGCGTTCTTCTTTCCCCGTTCGAGAAAAAATACATCTAAACAAAAAGAAACCATGCAGTGCACATGCCCATCTAATGAAGTGCGGTATTTTGTCTGAACCAGTGCGTTCTTCTTTCCTCGTCCGAGAAAAAATACGTCTAAACAAAAAGAAACCATGCAGTGCACTTGCCCATCTGATGCAATGCGGTATTTTGTCTGAAGCGGTGCGTTCTTTTGTCCGATGCAGTAAATATGACGATTTTGGTCTCGCGAAGAACAGAGTGTCCGCTTTTCGGTAAAATCGAAACTGCTCTTAAACCGTAACGAATTAGAGAGAGTGTTCTAGATGAAAAAGTTGTGTCTCGTCGATATCTTTCCAACAGCGTATGATTTGAATCATTTTGACCAGCCGTTCAAAAAAAAATTCGCGAAAAAACAGCCGCTGTCTCTCGACGTCAGCCGCACGATTTTCAAAATTAACTAAAAACTGTAAGGAATCTCAAAAACATTTCAACATACGACAGTTGCGCCTTGTCCATAGCTTTCCAACGGCGTATCATACGTCTCGTTTCGACAAACGGTTAGAAAACTGGAGCGAAAACAGTACAGAAAATTTCAAAAAATTTGAAAAACAGAGTTCCGCTATTTAGTAAATTTGAAACTGCTCTTAAACCGTAATGAAATAGAGAAAGATTTATATATGAAAAAGATGCGCCTCGATGATATCTATCCAAAGGCGTATCATTTGCTTCGTTCCGACAAGCGGTTTAGAAAAAACGCGAACAAACGCTCGCTGCCACTCGTCATCCGCCGCACTATTTTCAAAACTGCTCTTAAACCGTGTGGAATCTCGAAAAGTGTTCAACATGTCAAAGTTGCGCCTAATCCATAGCTTTTCAATGGTATATTACACGCCTCATTTCGATAAACGGTTAAAAAATTAGAGCGAAAACAGTACCGAAAAAATAACGTGTGCAATTTTTTCCGACGAGAAGTTCACTAGTCTCTATTGCAGTGCTCGTCGTCAAAATGATGCAGTGCGCTTCTGTTGAGCGTGCAGTGCCGAAGTGGTGTGCAGAATAGTTATTCTGCTAATATTAGCAGAATAGACCGTCTATATATATATATATATATATATATATATATATATATATATATATACATGTGTATGTGTGAATAATTAATGGTGTTGGTTGTGAGACATTCGATGATATATATTTATATATATATGCGGTTTTATGTATGAGAAAATCTATTTATATATATATACATAACGTGTACAATTTGTAGTATTGTAAAATACTAGCAAACAAAAAATAATTAAATGGAAAATACAAAAATGATGGAAAATAAAAAATAAAACCACCCCCCAAACATTTAATACCGGTTGGTGTTGCCAACTGGTACTAATGGTCTACCAGCACCCGGGCCTGGCTCGTGCCACGTGGTGGCACTTTAGCGCCGGTTCGTGTCGAATTGGTAGTAAAGGGGGGGCATTTAGTCTCCACTCTTTAGTGCCGGTTGTAGAACCAGCACTAAAGGCCCTTACGAACCGGCGCTAAAGCCCGGTTCTGCACTAGTGATTGTTTGCATTAAAAATGGGTGTAGGTGTCTGAATTGTATGATTTTGCGGCAAAACTGTAACCATGCTCGGTCCTCAAGTTAACTCTTTTTACCTCTATAGTTTCCATAGTACTGAAAACAACATTATCAAGACATACATTCTTGCAAGGCAGGGGATACGCTAGTAGAATAGTAAAAAATTAAAATTATAAGTTGAAGCAAAAGAAGCAGAAGTCATGCTTAATTATGAAAAAAGAATTATCGTTGTGACTTACTATATCCACTTCGAAGTTGTCATCCATCTTGATGTTGAAGCGCCTACCACCAACTAGGTGAGGCCTGTCGCATAGGCCGTGCTTGTCTTCGCAGTATTCGCACATACCAAATTCCTTTTCATTGTCAGACATTTCCTATGTTCATAGTTGAAACATTAATTAAAAATGAGGCAACTACCAGGAAACTCAACACACATATAAATATTACTCAATATGCAACGGGTTGGCTTTAGGTCTGTCGAGTCTTCCTTCCTAAACTCTCATCTCACGTATATGGTGGGCACTCCCTCTCTGATATTGTGATTGTTGGTGATGGTCGCTGCTCCTCCTTTCCCTAGTGCATTACAAATATCTAGCACAAGGAAAAGAAGGAGAAGCGACCCCCACGACAACAGTCGGCATTCTTCTTCTCTCATATATGGTGGACACTGCCTCACCGATTTTTCGACTGTCGATGATGATCACTACTCCTTCTTCCCCTAGTGCATAACAAAGGTCTAGCACAAAGAGAAGAAGGAGAAACGACCCCCATGACAACAGTCGGCATTCTTCTTCAAACACAAGTATGGAGCCCCGACAGACTTAAAGTCAACTCGAAATGTCGTTTAATTCTCTTTCTAGCAAATCCTAGGCACTCGATATTTCCTACATATTCTAGCACAAGTCATGCTTAAATTCATGGGAAAATTTGGCATGACCTTTGCTAAAATAGGACATATCGAGAGCCTGAAATTTGCCAGAACGGAAATGAATCAACACTCCGGCAAAACATAGGTCACTCGGATTTTCCCTGCAATACAAAGATGTCCATACACATACAATAATGCTTAACTTGCAATTCCATCCGGATCAATCATAAGCATTCGCACATGAGCTCACCGACTCAATACCATAGTTCTACTCTATTCAATACACCGAGGAGTAGAGAAGGAGGAGATGGACTTTTAGCTCACCGACTCGAGTGTAGAAGAAGTAGCTAGAGGTAGCCCCGATGATGATCACTCCAAGGAGACACGACTCTACAAAGCCTGCATATTCCACTGAGTGAAAATTTTAGATCATCAAATCTCATATAGCATTCTTTGATGACAAAGTGATAATGACATAAAATAATTAAATTTTCCAATACATTACTATATTGAAAAACAAAATTACAAAAAAATTCTGTACCTATTCACTAGTTTTCTATCCTATTCAAAAAACAATTTTATATTCAAAAAAACTATTCCCTAGTTTTCTATTACTAAAATTTTCTAGTTCTAGCCCTAACAAACTATGTCTAAAACATCCTAGTTCTAGACCTAACATTTACTAAAAATACCTTAGTAAAACCCTAAATTGTCTTATATATAAACCTAACATAACTAAATTAAATACTTACTAAATAAACTACTTCTATTAAGTACTTACTAAATATCACTTACTAAATAAACTAACTTAAGACTTACTAAAAACAGTAAATAAACTACATTATCAGTGAGGAGAGATGGAGGGAAGAGGGAGGAGAGAGGAGGAGAGGGTGGGAGGTCGAGGGGGGAGGGAGGAGGAGGAGGGAGGAGGAGGGAGGAGGGCGGTGGGAGGAGGAGGAGAAGGAGGAGGAGGGAGGAGGGAGGAGGGTCACGGATAGAGGAGGGAGGAGGACGCGACCGGAGGAGGGAGGAGGATGCGGGCGGAGGAGGGAGGAGGGGCGCCGCATACCGAGGAAGGAGAAGCGAGGGCGGCGGCGGCAATGCGGCTCTGGGGGAGGGTCGTACGTTGGCGGCGGCAGTGGACGACGTGCGTGGGAGAGTGAGAGTGGGAGTGGAGAGGGGGGTGAGGTGGGTTGGAGGAAGAATATATGATGGGTTTAGCAGTAGCGCGTGTTAGAGGAAAGTGCTACTGCTAAACTACTTACACTACTAAAGAAAAGCTTATACACAGACGCTTACTAGTAGCGCGGGTTTATACCCCTCGCTACTGCTACTTACCAGTAGCGCGGGTTTTTACTCCTCGCTACTACTAAGTTGATAGTAGTAGCGCGGGTTTTTAACCCTCGCTACTACTAAGTGGTCTCTGCCATGCCCCCCGAAACATTGCCATACTAGTAGCGAGGATTATAAACCTACGCTACTACTTTGTGAATAGCTGTAGCGCAGGTCATATGCCCACGCTACTAGTATATTCCCACACCACCCATCCCCGATCCACCCCACCAACCGTCCCACTCCACCCACCACTGTTTATCTCAAAAAAAAACACCCTCAATTCAGATCCCCTCCTCTCTTCTCCCGAGGAGGCGGCGAGGGCGGCAGGCGGCGCGGGAGGCCGACGCTGGCCAGCGCCGCCGGTGGCGGGACAAGCAGCTGGAGCAGGAGGGTGACGCCGAGCTCGGCTGGGGCCTCCTCGACGACGCCTACGACCGCTGCGGCGAGGTCTGCGCCGAGTACGCCAAGACCTTCTACCTCGGTGAGCCAGCCCCTCACACCCCGTCCGTCCGTCTGTCAGTCAGTCACTACTCTGCAACTCTGATGATGCTAGTAGTAGTTAAACCGTCCGTCTCAGCACATTCAGTCCAAAATTGCAAGGAGTAATTTAAGCGTAGGATCAACTCAACGAACAAAAGATCGTTCGTGATGTTCCATCATCTCATAGAAAACACGATGCTCCCCTCCCACTACCTGAGCAACAGCTCTTGTGGCTTCTGCTCCGGAATCCTCACGAGAGGATGACTGTCAGGCAGGCAACCAGCCTGAAGCTTATCTATAGTCTAACCAACAACTGTAGTACATACACTGTGGTGGAAGTTTCTTGCAGCCCAACAGATGTGAGCATCATGCAGCCTTCCCGAGTCGCTGATTTCGGGGCGCTCGCACAGTGTGCTGGATTCAGAATAGAAGATCTTGCTAATTTCAGCACAAGTATGTCGCTCTTTTCTCAGTCAGTTGTCCTAGAAACTTACCCTCCTCCACTCATTTCAGTCATGGATCCTGTACGCTTTTATGCTTGTGAGAAATTTACAACTTCATATGGTAGATTTCAGTGAGTAGCACTGTCGATGTTCATGATTACTAAAGCTTACTGGTTTCTCCTTTGTTTGCTGATGTTCAGATAATTTATTCAATCTGAAGCCAAATACTCATGCATATACCAGTGACCCCCTACAGTTTGGAAATTATGGGAAGGTACCAGTGACAAGTCAGAGCCCCAATTATTAAGTGTTATTCCATCTACATTAGGAATTGATGCAGTTTTTGCTCCCTAAATTGCAGTCCATTTCTCTGACTGATCTAGCTACTACGGCGGCCAGAATTAGTAAGGGGTGATCAACGTGGCCGTATAGTTAGATTAGGAAAAATACTAACTTGAGTCCGACTAGGACTAGTCCTAGCTATCTAGCTGCGTTGGTAGGAGTATAATACCAGGATTAGGAATTTGTAGTTCAAGTCGGTTAATAGGTGAGTCTGATTTGACTAGAACCTGTATCCACTGGTGGTGGCTGCGTCCATATATATACACCAGCTGCACTTCTCAACTGTCTATATTTCTTTTTAAAGTCTGTAGTGATATGCTGTTTCTACCGTTCTTTTTCCATACCATTGCATTGAATCCCTTTTCCAGTTTATATTATTTGATGCTCAATCAACTGCGGAGAATGTTTTGCTATGACATGATACTAACTTGATAATGTTGCGGTCCTCAGGCATCCATGGACGCCGCCGCCACTGCTCCGACCCCGCTGCCAACGCCCCATGGAGACTCTGCTCTCTCTCGTGTCCTGCGTGTCCCGGCCAGCAAACCAATTACCCCGAGGTGTTGCTTCTTTTCACTAGTGCAGTGTGTGCGTGTGCGTCTAGTATGAGCGAGATTCGACAGCACAAGATGAGTCTTGTAGCGACGATTGATTCTCTGCTGTTCACACAAGTCATTAGTTTAGCTTCCCTCGAAATACATGATTTGAGAGCAGCCATCAGTTTAGCTTGCTGTCCTGAAATATATGTTCCTGGGTACAGTATTTTGATATGGGAGATTAGGCCTTGTTAGAGGTGGTATTAAAATACAACATGGAAATTTTAGAGGCTGTTCTGTAGATACTTAAACACATATCACTTGTCAGGTTTAGTTTCGTATATTAAATCCTATGAAATTATCAAGGTGGGCTGTACTATGTTGGACAGAATTTTATGTTTGGACTTGGGTGAATGTAACCAGACTTATACTCTCAGATTTTGTCATAGTTGATGGTGTGAGGACTTATAATGTGATAAAGTATATACGTTGTTGCAACACCAAAATCAGTGAAATATATTGCCTTTTTTGCTGCCGATGATATCTCCTGGAATCTTTACTCCGTAAAGTAAGGATTTAGATAACATCATATGTTTAGAGTTCAGTTCTTTTTTTAGCTGAAACTAACATATTTTACAATGGGCGTGATGGATGTTGCAGGTTCATTGATGACAGCCAAGGGTTCATGCTCGGAAACGACTACATCTTGCTCCATGTTGTCGGCTCAGCTAGAGTCCTTAATCATGAGGAAATGAGACACGTGGATTGTTAGAGTACACTTGACAGGTGCATTTTGTGAAATTCTAGCCAGAAGATTGATAGCATGCTTGCCTGCTTGTTCTTTTCGGTTCAAATAAATGTTCCTTTTCTTGTTGAATCCAAAGTAGCTAGCGAAGATCAAGTGGAAAGGTTGTTGATTGTCCCAAAGTTCTTGGACCATTTAGTTTGAATATCCAGTGAGGAATTAAGCATATATTTTCTGCATGACCCCTTTAAATTGCTAGATGAGAAATAATCTTAACTTAATGGGTCTTGTGAATTGGAATATACCATTTAGTTGAACTGATGCAATTTTCGTACTAACAAGTTTTCACTTTCTCGACATGGGCATAGGGGTGATCGACGCTGACTAGCGCGGCAGGTGGGTGTTGTGCTGTTCAACCACTCATAGGCGGACTTTTCCGTGAAGCTGGTGGCCATGTCGCGTAGATGATTGTCCAGGTGATTTCGACGCCGGAGGTCGTCGAGGTGGAGTACCTCGACGCCACCGTCCGGGGGGAGGGAGGATTCGGGTCCACTAGCGTCTAAGCTCCGAGCCTTGGTAGATACATCTAGGGAAGTGGTCTGTTTAGGTTGGTGATGGAGCACCAGGGAAGGTACCCACCTTTCGATGATCATTGTGTGTTTCTGATATTAAATGCAATCTTGAGAATGTTATGTGGCGTTGGTTTGGTTTGCACTGGACGTATTGCCATCCATGAATACTACATCTAACTTTTATTTTTTTTAATTCCTAAATTATTAGTAGTAGCGTGGGAAACAAATGAGCGCTACTAGTAGTTTGGTTAGTAGTGGCGTGGGAAATAAGAAATGAGCGCTACTAGTAGTTAGGTTAATAGTAGTGTGGGATATAAGTGAGCGCTACTAGTAGTTAGTTTAGTAGTAGCGCGGGTGCACCCGCGCTGCTACTAACTTTTAGCTGTAGCACGATACTAGTAGCGCGAGTACCCGCGCTACTAGTAGCCATTTTACCCACGCTGCTAGTAGCCTTTTTCCTAGTAGTGTTAGTAGTAGCGCGTTTCAGGCGTATGCGCTACTACTACACTTTGCCTGGCGGCAACGGTTTGGCAATTTTAGTAGTAGCGCCCTTTGTCCTCGCTGCGCTACTGCTATATCTGTAGCAGCAGCACCTTATGTGGATACGTGCTGCTCCTAAGTACTAGCAGCGCCTCTTTTTAACCCACGCTACTGCTAAGGTTCTGTGTATAAGGTTTTCCCTAGTAGTGAGCGGAACTTAGATGCTCATATTGGTTCCTACATATTCTGCGAAGATCTTTATCAGTCAAACCGCATAACAACATACGTTGTTCCCTTTGTCGTTGGTATGTCACTTGCCCGAGATTCGATCGTCGGTATCTTCATACCTAGTTCAATCTTGTTACCGGCAAGTCTCTTTACTCATTCTATAATGCATCATCCCATAACTAACTCATTAGTCACATTGCTTGCAAGGCTTATAGTGATGAGCATTACCGAGAGGGCCCAGAGATACCTCTCCGATACAAGGAGTGACAAATCATAATCTCGATCTATGCCAACCCAACAAACACATTCGGAAGCTCCCATAGAGCATCTTTATAATCACCCAATTACGTTGTGACGTTTGATAGCACATAAGGTGTTCCTCCGGCATTCGGGAGTTGCATAATCTCATAGTCAGAGGAACATCTATAAGTCACGAAGAAAGCAATAGCAATAAAACTTAACGATCGTTATGCTAAGCTAACAGATGGGTCTTGTCCATCACATCATTCTCTAATGATGTGATCCCGTTCATCAAATGACAACACATGTGTATGGTCAGGAAACATAACCATCTTTGATTAACGAGCTAGTAAAGTAGAGGCATACTAGGGACACTTTGTTTTGTCTATGTATTCACACATGTACTAAGTTTCCGTCTAATACAATTCTAGCATGAATAATAAACATTTATCATGATATAAGGAAATATAAATAACAACTTTATTATTGCCTCTGGGGCATATTTCCTTCACCAATCCTAGGAGTGCGTGATGGAGACGCCAACACGCCTTGGTGACGCCTCCAAGGAGAGGAACGACACCCACTGATGTTGTCGCCGCCAGCACCAAACAAGCATGGGCAGGAATTTCTGCCGAATCGCCGCGCAACTCCATCCCTGCGCTCCAGATTGGGGCCACATCATCCAAGCTGGGCACTCCGCCACCGCCGCTGCAACACTTCACCATCATAGTCGAGAAGTCAGGGTCCATCCAAGACCCACACAGCCAGGAGCACACAGTCCAACCACCACCACCTCCACGGGTGAGAACTCGCCAAGCTCCCTCCGGTCCCGACCAAGAGTCGTCGAACCGCACACCCAAGCGTCAGGCCAACCGCGGTAGACGACTATGTCACGGCCCTGCAGCCCAGATCAGGCCCAATCGGCCCGCTCTGCCGCCTCCAACATGTTGGGTAACGTTGCAGAAAATAAAAAATTTCCTACGGTTTCACCAAGATCCATCTATGAGTTCATCTAAGCAACGAGTGATAGGAGTGCATCTACATACCTTTGTAGATCGCGAGCGGAAGCGTTTAAGAGAATGGGGTTGACGGAGTTGTACTCGTCGTGATCCAAATCACCGATGACCAAGTGCCGAACGGACAGCACCTCCGCGTTCAACACACGTACGGAGCGGATGACGTCTCCTCCTTCTTGATCCAGCAAGGGGAAAGGAGAGGCTGATGAAGATCCAGCAGCACGACGACGTGGTGGTGGATGCAGCAGAGTTCCGGCAGGGCTTCGCCAAGCAACTACGGGAGGAGGAGGTGTAACAAGGGGAGAGGGAGGCGCCAAAACTTCAGGTGCGGCTGCCCTCCCTCCACCCTCATTTATATAGGCCCCCAGGGGGGCGCCGGCCCAAGAGATGGGATCTCTAGGGTGCGGCGGCCAAGGGGGGTGGAGTGCCCCCAAGGCAAGTGGAGGCCCCCCTCCCCTAGGGTTCCCAACCCTAGGCGCAGAGGGGGGCCCAGGGGGGGCGCACCAGCCCACCAGGGGCTGGTTCCCCTCCCACTTCAGCCCACGGAGCCCTCCGGGATAGGTGGCCCCACCCGGTGGACCCCCGGGACCCTTCTGGTGGTCCCGGTACAATACCGGTGACCCCCCAAACTTTCCCGGTGGCCGAAACTGCACTTCCTATATATAATTCTTTACCTCCAGACCATTCCGGAACTCCTCGTGAAGTCCGGGATCTCATCCAGGACTCTGAACAACTTTTGGTTTGCTGCATACTTATATTCATACAACCCTAGCGTCATCGTACCTTAAGTGTGTAGACCCTACGAGTTCGAGAGACAGTAGACATGACCGAGACGGCTCTCCGGTCAATACCTAACAGCGGGATCTAGATACCCATGTTGACTCCCACATGCCCCTCGATGATCTCATCAGATGAACCACGATGTCGAGGATTCAATCAACCCCGTATACAATTCCCTTTGACAAACGGTACGTTACTTGCCCGAGACTCGATCATCGGTATCCCAATACCTCGTTCAGTCCCATTACCGGCAAGTCACTTTACTCGTACCGTAATGCATGATCCCGTGACCAAACACTTGGTCACTTTGAGCTCATTATGATGATGCATTACCGAGTGGGCCCAGAGATACTTCACCGTCATACGGAGTGACAAATCCCAGTCTCGATCCGTGTCAACCCAACAGACACTTTCGGAGATACCTGTAGTGCACCTTTATAGTCACCCAGTTATGTTGTGACGTTTGATACACCCAAAGCACTCCTACGATATCCGGGAGTTACACGATCTCATGGTCTAAGGAAAAGATACTTGACATTGGAAAAGCTCTAGCAAAACGAACTACACGATCTTGTGCTATGCTTAGGATTGGGTCTTGTCCATCACATCATTCTCCTAATGATGTGATCCCGTTATCAACGACATCTAATGTCCATAGTTAGGAAACCATGACTATCTGTTGATCAACGAGCTAGTCAACTAGAGGCTCACTAGGGACATATTATGGTCTATGTATTCACACGTGTATTACGATTTCTGGATAATACAATTATAGCATGAATAAAGACAATTATCATGAACAAGGAAATATAATAATAATCCTTTTATTATTGCCTCCAGGGCATATTTCCAACACAACACCCGCGACCATAAGGACCAGGAGGGGGCACCACGACGGAGGCATGAGGGTCGCGACGTGCTCACCCGCTACAAGCGGAGCAACACCATGCCGAGCACCACCACGCCACCAAGGCCGACCGCCACCGCCGCCCTGTCCCGCTTTGTCTCATGTCGTCCCCTCCCCTAGGGTTCCCAACCCTAGGCACAGAGGGGGGCCCAGGGGGGCCGCACCAGCCCACCAGGGGATGGTTCCCCTCCCACTTCAGCCCACGGGGCCCTCCGGGATAGGTGGCCCCACCTGGTGGACCCCCGGGACCCTTCCGGTGGTCCCGGTACAATACCGGTGACCCCCGAAACTTTCCCGGTGGCCGAAACTGCACTTCCTATATATAATTCTTTACCTCCGGACCATTCCGGAACTCCTCGTGAAGTCCGGGATCTCATCCGGGACTCCGAACAACTTTTGGTTTGCTGCATACTTATATTCATACAACCCTAGCGTCACCGAACCTTAAGTGTGTAGACCCTACGGGTTCGGGAGACACGTAGACATGACCGAGACGGCTCTCCGGTCAATAACCAACAGCGGGATCTGGATACCCATGTTGACTCCCACATGCTCCTCGATGATCTCAACGGATGAACCACGATGTCCAGGATTCAATCAACCCCGTATACAATTCCCTTTGTCAAACGGTACGTTACTTGCCCGAGACTCGATCGTCGGTATCCCAATACCTCGTTCAGTCCCGTTACCGGCAAGTCACTTTACTCGTACCGTAATGCATGATCCCGTGACCAAACACTTGGTCACTTTGAGCTCATTATGATGATGCATTACCGAGTGGGCCCAGAGATACCTCTCCGTCATACGGAGTGACAAATCCCAGCCTCGATCCGTGTCAACCCAACAGACACTTTCGGAGATACCTGTAGTGCACCTTTATATTCACCCAGTTACGTTGTGACATTTGATACACCCAAAGCACTCCTACTGTATTTGGGAGTTACACGATCTCATGGTCTAAGGAAAAGATACTTGACATTGGAAAAGCTCTAGCAAAACGAACTACATGATCTTGTGCTATGCTTAGGATTGGGTCTTGTCCATCACATCATTCTCCTAATGATGTGATCCCGTTATCAATGACATCTAATGTCCATAGTCAGGAAACCATGACTATCTGTTGATCAACGAGCTAGTCAACTAGAGGCTCACTAGGGACATATTATGGTCTATGTATTCACACATGTATTACGATTTCCGGATAATACAATTATAGCATGAATAAAGACAATTATCATGAACAAGGAAATAGAATAATAACCTTTTATTATTGCCTCTAGGGCAATATTTCCAACAGTCTCCCACTTGCACTAGAGTCAATAATCTAGTTACATTGTGATGAATCGAACACCCATAGAGTTCTGGTGTTGATCATGTTTTGCTCGTGAAAGAGGTTTAGTCAACGGATCTGCGACATTTAGATCCGTATGTACTTTTCAAATATCTATGCCTCCATCTTGAACATTTTCACGGATGGAGTTGAAACAACGCTTGATGTGCCTTGTCTTCTTGTGAAACCTGGGCTCCTTGGCAAGGGCAATAGCTCCAGTGTTGTCTCAAAAGAGTTTGATCGGCCCTGACGCATTGGGTATGACTCCTAGGTCGGTGATGAACTCCTTCACCCAAATTGCTTCATGTGCTGCCTCCGAGGCTGCCATGTACTCCGCTTCACATGTAGATCCCGCCACGACACTCTGCTTGCAGCTGCACCAGCTTACTGCTCCACCATTCAACATATACACGTATCCGGTTTGTGACTTAGAGTCATCCAGATCTGTGTCGAAGCTAGCGTGGACGTAACCCTTTACGACGAGCTCTTCGTCACCTCCATAAACGAGAAACATGTCCTTTGTCCTTTTCAGGTACTTCAGGATATTCTTGACCACTGTCCAGTGTTCCTTGCCAGGATTACTTTGGTACCTTCCTACCAAACTTACGGCAAGATTTACATCAGGTCTGGTACACAGCATGGCATACATAATAGATCCTATGGCTGAAGCATAGGGGATGACACTCATCTCTTCTTTATCTTTTGCCGTGGTCGGGCATTGAGCCGAGCTCAATCTCACACCTTGCAATACAGGCAAGAACCCTTTCCTGGACTGATCCATTTTGAACTTCTTCAAAATCTTATCAAGGTATGTGCTTTGTGAAAGACCTATGAGGCGTCTCGATCTATCCCTATAGATCTTGATGCCTAATATGTAAGCAACTTCTCCAAGGTCCTTCATTGAAAAACACTTGTTCAAGTAGGTCCTAATGCTGTCCAAAAGTTCTATATCATTTCCCATCAAGAGTATGTCATCTACATATAATATGAGAAATGCTATAGAGCTCCCACTCACTTTCTTGTAAACGCAGGCTTCTCCATAAGTCTGCATAAACCCAAACGCTTTGATCATCTCATCAAAGCGAATGTTCCAACTCCGAGATGCTTGCACCAGCCCATAAATGGATCGCTGGAGCTTGCATACTTTGTTAGCGTTCTTAAGATCGACAAAACCCTCCGGCTGCATCATATACAGTTCTTCCTTAAGATGTCCATTAAGGAATGCCGTTTTGACGTCTATCTGCCATATCTCATAATCATAGTATGTGGCAATTGCTAACATGATTCGGACGGACTTCAGCTTAGCTACGGGAGAGAAAGTCTCATCGTAGTCAACCCCTTGAACTTGCCGATAACCCTTAGCGACAAGTCGAGCTTTATAGATAGTAACATTTCCATCCGCGTCCGTCTTATTCTTAAAGATCTATTTGTTTTCTATCGCTCGCCGATCATCGCGCAAGTCTGTCAAAGTCCATACTTTGTTTTCATACATGGATTCTATCTCGGATTGCATGGCTTCAAGCCATTTGTTGGAATCTGGGCCCGTCATCGCTTCTTCATAGTTCGAAGGTTCACCGTTGTCTAACAACATGATTTCCAGGACAGGGTTGCCGTACCACTCTGGTGCGGAACGTGTCCTTGTGGACCTACGAAGTTCAGTAGCAACTTGATCCGAAGTACCTTGATCATCATCATTATTTTCCTCTTCAGTTGGTGTAGGCATCACAGGAACATCTTCCTGAGCTGCACTACTATCCCGTTCAAGAGGTAGTACTTCATCGAGTTCTACTTTCCTCCCACTTACTTCTTTCGAGAGAAACTCTTTTTCCAGAAAGGATCCGTTCTTGGCAACAAAGATTTTGCCCTCGGATCTTAAGTAGAAGGTATACCCAATGGTTTCTTTAGGGTATCCTATGAAGACGCATTTTTCCGACTTGGGTTCGAGCTTTTCAGGTTGAAGTTTCTTGACATAAGCATCGCATCCCCAAACTTTTAGAAACGACAGCTTAGGTTTCTTCCCAAACCATAATTCATACGGTGTCGTCTCAACGGATTTAGACGGAGCCCTATTTAAAGTGAATGTAGCTGTCTCTAGAGCGTATCCCCAAAATGATAGCGGTAAATCGGTAAGAGAGATCATAGATCGCACCATATCCAATAGAGTGCGATTACGACGTTCGGACACACTGTTACGCTGAGGTGTTCCAGGCGGCGTGAGTTGTGAAACGATTCCACATTTCCTTAAGTGTGTACCAAATTTGTGACTTAAATATTCTCCTACATGATCTGATCATAGGAACTTTATCTTTCGGTCACATTGATTCTCTACCTCATTCTGAAATTCCTTGAACTTTTCAAAGGTCTCAGGCTTGTGTTTCATTAAGTAGACATACCCATATCTACTCAAGTCATCAGTGAGAGTGAGAACATAACTATATCCTCCGCGAGCCTGAACGCTCATTGGACCGCACACATCGGTATGTATGATTTCCAATAAGTTGGTTGCTCGCTCCATTGTTCCGGAGAACGGAGTCTTGGTCATTTTGCCCATGAGGCATGGTTCGCATGTGTCAAATGATTCATAATCGAGAGACTCTAAAAGTCCATCAGCATGGAGCTTCTTCATGCGCTTGACACCAATGTGACCAAGGCGGCAGTGCCACAAGTATGTGGGACTATCGTTATCAACTTTACATCTTTTGGTATTCACACTATGAATATGTGTAACATTACGTTCGAGATTCATTAAGAATAAACCATTGACCATCGGGGCATGACCATGAAACATATCTCTCATATAAATAGAACAACCATTATTCTCGGATTTAAATGAGTAGCCATCTCGTATCAAACGAGATCCAGATACAATGTTCATGCTCAAACTTGGCACTAAATAACAATTGTTGAGGTTTAAAACTAATCCCGTGGGTAAATGTAGAGGCAGCGTGCCGACGGCGATCACATCGACCTTGGAACCATTCCCGACGCGCATCGTCACCTCATCCTTCGCCAGTCTCCGCTTATTCCGCAGCTCCTGCTGTGAGTTACAAATATGAGCAACGACACCGGTATCAAATACCCAGGAGTTACTATGAGTACTGTTAAGTGATGTGTACTACACAACCTTCTTCTTGTAGACGTTGTTGGGCCTGCAAGTGCACAGGTTTGTAGGGCAGTAGCAAATTTCCCTCAAGTGGATGACCTAAGGTTTATCAATCTGCGAGAGGCGTAGGAGGAAGATGGTCTCTCTCAAACAACCCTGCAACCAAATAACAAAAAGTCTCTGCTGTCCCCAACACACCCAATACAATGGCAAATTGTATAGGTGCACTAGTTCGGCGAAGAGATGGTGATACAAGTGCAAAATAGATAGTAGATATGGGTTTTTGTAATCTGAAATAATAAAAACAGCAAGGTAACTAACGGTAAAAGTGAGCATAAACGGTATTGCAATGATAGGAAACAAGGCCTAGGGTTCATACTTTCACTAGTGTAAGTTCTCTCAACAATAATAACATAGATAGAACATATGACAAGCCCTCAACATGCAACAAAGAGTCACTCCAAAGACACTAATAGCGGAGAACAAACGTAGAGATTATGGTCAGGTACGAAACCACCACAAAGCTATTCTTTCGGATCGATCTATAAAAGAGTTCGTACTAGAATAACACCTCAAGATACAAATCAACCAAAACCCTAATGTCACCTAGATAGTCCATTGTCACCTCAAGTATCCGTGGGCATGATTATACAATATGCATCACAAAATCTCAGATTCATCCAACCAACATAAAAGTACTTCAAAGAGTGCCCCAAAGCTACTACCAGAGAGTCAAGAACATGTGCCAACCCCTATGCATAGGTTCCCAAGTGTCACGAAACCCGCAAGTTGATCACCAAAACATACATCAAGTGGATCAATAGAATAACCCATTGTCACCACAGTTATCCCACGCAAGACATACATCAAGTGTTCATAAAAGACTCAATCTGATAAGATAACTTCAAAAGGGGAAACTCAATGCATCACAAGAGAGTAGAGGGGGAGAAACACCATAAGATCCAACTACAATAGCAAAGCTCGGGATACATCAAGATCGTGCCATAGAGGAACACGAGAGAGAACACGAGAGAGAGAGATCAAACACATAGCTACTGGTACATACCCTCAGCCCCGAGGGAGAACTACTCCCTCCTCGTCATGGATAGCGCCGGGATGATGAAGATGGCCTCCGGTGATGGGATCCCCCTCCGGCAGGGTGCCGGAACAGGGCCCCGATTGGTTTTTGGTGGCTACAGAGGCTTACGGCGGCGGAACTCCCGATCTATCTTCTGTTCTGGAAGTTTTAGGGTACGTAGGTATATATGGGTGCAGGGAAAACGTCAGTGGAGCTACGGCAGGAGGGCGCGCCCAGGGGGGAGGGCGCGCCCCCACCCTCGTGAGCACCTCCCGTATCTTCTGACGTGGGGTCCAAGTCCATCAGGTGGGTTTCCTTCCAAAAATATCTTCTCCAGTTGATTTCGTTCCGTTTTGACTCCATCTGATATTCCTTTTCCTCGAAACACTGAAATAGGCATAAAACAGCAAATCTGGGCTGGGCCTCCGGTTAATAGGTTAGTCCCAAAAATAATATAAAAGTGGATAATAAAGCCCAATATTGCCTAAAACAATAGATAAAGTAGCATGGAGCAATCAAAAATTATAGATACGTTGGAGACGTATCAGTAAGGTACACATCAATTACATGTATATCACATATACCTTTGGTGTTGCCGGCCTTCTTGTACGCTAAGTATTTGGGGCAGTTCCGCTTCGAGTGACCCTTCCCTTTGCAATAAAAGCACTCAGTCTCAGGCTTGGGTCCATTCTTTGACTTCTTCCCGGCAACTGGCTTACCGGGCGCGGCAACATCTTTGTCGTCCTTCTTGAAGTTCTTCTTACCCTTGCCCTTCTTGGACTTGGTGGTTTTATTGACCATCAACACTTGATGTTCTTTCTTGATTTCTACCTCTGCCGACTTCAGCATTGAAAATACTTCAGGAATAGTTTTCACCATCCCCTGCATATTGTAGTTCATCACAAAGCTCTTGTAGCTCGGTGGGAGCGACTGAAGGATTCTGTCAATGACCGCCTCGTCCGGGAGGTTAATGTCCAGCTGGGACAGGCGGTTGTGCAACCCAGACATTTTGAGTATGTGCTCACTAACAGAACTATTTGCCTCCATTTT
The DNA here is from genome assembly GCF_018294505.1 of Triticum aestivum. NCBI lineage: Eukaryota > Viridiplantae > Streptophyta > Magnoliopsida > Poales > Poaceae > Triticum > Triticum aestivum. Next base: position 713,530,442 of record NC_057813.1, on the reverse strand, counting down.
ACAACTGTAGAACTTGTCGGAGACTTCATATCTCTCGACCCGGGCATGAGCTTGGAAAACCATTTTCAGCTCCTCGAACATCTCATATGCTCCATGTTGCTCAAAACGCTTTTGGAGCCCCGGTTCTAAGCTGTAAAGCATGCCGCACTGAACGAGGGAGTAATCATCAGCACGTGACTGCCAAGCGTTCATAACGTCTTGGTTTTCTGGGATGGGTGCTTCACCTAGCGGTCCTTCTAGGACATATGCTTTCTTGGCAGCTATGAGGATGATCCTTAAGTTCCGGACCCAGTCCGTATAGTTGCTGCCATCATCTTTCAGCTTGGTTTTCTCTAGAAACGCGTTGAAGTTCATGTTGACATGAGCGTTGGCCATTTGATCTACAAGACATATTTGCAAAGGTTTTAGACTAAGTTCATGATAATTAAGTTTATCTAATCAAATTATTTTAATGAACTCCCACTCAGATTAGACATCCCTCTAGTCATCTAAGTGTTACACGATCCGAGTCGACTAGGCCGTGTCTGATCATCACGTGAGACGGACTAGTCATCATCGGTGAACATCTCCATGTTGATCTTATCTTCCATACGACTCATGTTCGACCTTTCGGTCTCTGTGTTCCGAGGCCATGTCTGTACATACTAGGCTCGTCAAGTTAACCCTAAGTGTTTTTGCATGTGTAAAACTGTCTTACACCCGTTGTATGTGAACGTAAGAATCTATCACACCCGATCATCACGTGGTGCTTCAAAACGACAAACTTTAGCAACGGCGCACAGTTAGGGGGAACACTTTCTTGAAATTGTTATAAGGGATCATCTTATTTACTACCGTCGTTCTAAGTAAACAAGATGCATAAACATAATAAACATCACATGCAATTATATAATAGTGACATGATATGGCCAATATCATATAGCTCCTTTGCTCTCCATCTTCGGGGCTCCATGATCATCTTCGTCACCAGCATGACACCATGATCTCCATCATCATGATCTCCATCATCGTGTCTTCATGAAGTTGTCACGCCAACGACTACTTCTACTTCTATGGCTAACGCGTTTAGAAATAAAGTAAAGTAATTTACATGGCGTTCTTCAATGACACGCAGGTCATACAAAAATAAAGACAACTCCTATGGCTCCTGCCGGTTGTCATACTCATCGACATGCAAGTCGTGATTCCTATTACAAGAACATGATCTCATACATCACAATATATCATTCATCATTCATCACAACTTTTGGCCATATCATATCACAAGACAATTGCTGCAAAAACAAGTTAGACGTCCTCTAATTGTTGTTGCATCTTTTACGTGGCTGCAATTGGGTTCTAGGAAGAACGTTTTCTTACCTACGAATAACCACAACGTGATTTTGTCAACTTCTATTTACCCTTCATAAGGACCCTTTTCATCGAATCCGCTCCAACTAAAGTGGGAGAGACAGACACCCGCTAGCCACCTTATGCAACTAGTGCATGTCAGTCGGTGGAACCTGTCTCACGTAAGCGTACGTGTAAGGTCGGTCCGGGCCGCTTAATCCCACAATACCGCTGAAGCAAAATAAGACTAGTAGCGGCAAGCAAGTTGACAAGATCTACACCCACAATAGATTTGTGTTCTACTCGTGCAATAGAGAACTACGCATAGACCTAGCTCATGATGCCACTGTTGGGGAACGTTGCAGAAAATAAAAAATTTCCTATGGTTTCACCAAGATCCATCTATGAGTTCATCTAAGCAACGAGTGATAGGAGTGCATCTACATACCTTTGTAGATCGTGAGCGGAAGCGTTCAAGAGAACGGGGTTGAGGGAGTCGTACTCGTCGTGATCCAAATCACCGATGACCAAGTGCCGAACGGACAACACCTCCGCGTTCAACACACGTACGAAGCGGATGACGTCTCCTCCTTCCCGATCCAGCAAGGGGGAAGGAGAGGTTGATGAAGATCCAGCAGCACGACGGCGTGGTGGTGGCTGCAGCAGAGTTCCGGCAGGGCTTCGCCAAGCAACTACGGGAGGAGGAGGTGTAACAAGGGGAGAGGGAGGCGCCAAAACTTCAGGTGCGGCTGCCCTCCCTCCCCCCTCATTTATATAGGCCCCCAGGGGGGCGCCAGCCCTAGAGATGGGATCTCTAGGGGGGCGGCGGCCAAGGGGGGTGGAGTGCCCCCAAGGCAAGTGGAGGCCCCCCTCCCCTAGGGTTCCCAACCCTAGGCGCAGAGGGGGCCCAGGGGGTGCGCACCAGCCCACCAGGGGCTGGTTCCCCTCCCACTTCAGCCCATGGAGCCCTCCGGGATAGGTGGCCCCACCCGGTGGACCCCCGGGACCCTTTCGGTGGTCCCCGTACAATACCGGTGACCCCCGAAACTTTCCCGGTGGCCGAAACTGCACTTCCTATATATAATTCTTTACCTCCGGACCATTCCGGAACTCCTCGTGAAGTCCGGGATCTCATCCAGGACTCCGAACAACTTTTGGTTTGCTGCATACTTATATTCATACAACCCTAGCGTCATCGTACCTTAAGTGTGTAGACCCTACGGGTTCGGGAGACACGTAGACATGACCGAGACGGCTCTCCGGTCAATAACTAACAGCGGGATCTAGATACCCATGTTGACTCCCACATGCCCCTCGATGATCTCATCAGATGAACCACGATGTCGAGGATTCAATCAATCCCGTATACAATTCCCTTTGTCAAACGGTACGTTACTTGCCCGAGACTCGATCATCGGTATCCGAATACCTCGTTCAGTCCCGTTACCGGCAAGTCACTTTACTCGTACCGTAATGCATGATCCCGTGACCAAACACTTGGTCACTTTGAGCTCATTATGATGATGCATTACCGAGTGGGCCAGAGATACCTCACCGTCATACGGAGTGACAAATCCCAGTCTCGATCCGTGTCAACCCAACAGACACTTTCGGAGATACCTGTAGTGCACCTTTATAGTCACCCAGTTATGTTGTGACGTTTGATACACCCAAAGCACTCCTACGGTATCCGGGAGTTACATGATCTCATGGTCTAAGGAAAAGATACTTGACATTGGAAAAGCTCTAGCAAAACGAACTACACGATCTTGTGCTATGCTTAGGATTGGGTCTTGTCCATCACATCATTCTCCTAATGATGTGATCCCGTTATCAACGACATCTAATGTCCATAGTCAGGAAACCATGACTATCTGTTGATCAACGAGCTAGTCAACTAGAGGCTCACTAGGGACATATTATGGTCTATGTATTCACACGTGTATTACGATTTCTGGATAATACAATTATAGCATGAATAAAGACAATTATCATGAACAAGGAAATATAATAATAATCCTTTTATTATTGCCTCTAGGGCATATTTCCAACACAACACCCGCGACCATAAGGACCAGGAGGGGGCACCACGACGGAGGCATGAGGGTCGCGACGTGCTCACCCGCTACAAGCGGAGCAACACCATGCCGAGCACCACCACGCCACCAAGGCCGACCGCCACCGCCGCCCTGTCCCGCTTTGTCTCATGCCGTCCCCTCCAGGAGGGGCCACCGCACCGCGACCAACTCCTCTCGCGAGCCCCAACCACGCAGTTCCACTTCGCTGTGAAGGTCCGTCGTGCGCCGTCACACCAACTCCAGATCTCGCATTCAACAGCACCACATCTCCCACCACTGCGAGGGGAACGCCCGACCATCACAAGCGCGCACGAGCCAGATCCCGCCGCCGCCAGCCGCCAACAGGCTTTGCCAGCCAACGTGCGCTGACTGCCGGCGAGGGGGGAGTGACTGGGAGGGGGCGGCAGCATCGGTTGTTAGGGTTTCCGCCCGAGCCGCCCCTAGGGGGCGACGCAGGGGCGAGGGAAAGGGAGGAAGGGGAAAATTTTCGATCTCAGATATTCAATCCGCAGCGAACGAATAACAGGCGAATCTCGTACTTGGGCCGGCCCAACCGAACAATCGCCTCAGCAAATGCACGATCTTTTGACGCTAACGAGCGTCAAATAGGATCTGCCTAGGATCCCGTGAGCGGCGAATCCTATTCGGCGCATATGCGCCCGTATGCAAAAGGGCGCCTGCAGAGCGCGGGTTGTTGGGCTCGGCCCATCTCCACCTTTCATTTTGTTGTATAAGAACAAAAAAGAGAGTGCAAGAACTAGGATTCGAACCAGCACCCTCACGGTTGTTCTTTCATTGCTGTGACCACACCACCGGCCAGACATCATGCGCTCAATTATATCTGCTCCACTCTTTAATCTTCTTTATTTTAACTATACTTTTTTTTGCTTTTCTATCAAGTGCGTGAACTTTTTTCAAATTCAATGAACTTCTTATTCAAAATCAATGAACTATTTTCAAGTATGATGAACTTTTTTTAAATTCGATGAACTTTTTTCGAATTCGACGAACTTTTCCCCAAAATCGACGAACTTTTTTAGAATTCGGTGAACTTTTTTCGAATTCGATGAACTTTTTTTTAATTCGATGAACTTTTTCCCAAATTGGATGAACTTTTTACCAAATTTGATGAACTTTTTCTCAAAATCGATCAACTTTTTTGAATTGGATGAACTTTTTCAAATTTAGTTCACCAAATACAAATTTTGTTCACACATTTTTAAAAGTTGTTCGCCTGATAATATTTTTTGCTCCCTTTCTATAGCGGTCTGGCATTCCCATCAAAAGAAACAATCGCGTTCCCGTAAGAAAACATAGCGATCAACTTCAGGAGCGAGAGATCGAAATAGTCTAGCGAGCTCTAATTGGCCTTCGTAGAATCAGCCCACAAAGAAACCTAGTAGGCGCCACAACTCCTAACCGGCGCAGAAGGCGCCGATGAGGAGCTCCCCTTCGGCGCCTTCTGCGTCGCTTACCGCTCCTGGTGCTCGCGAACGCCTCTTGTGGGCCAGCCCAACAAGCTCTTCCAAAAGAGGCGGACGATAGAAAAAGTTATTGCTGAAAACAGGTTCGAACCCGCGTGCCAGCGTAGAACCAGGACCGCTTTGGTGTGTACAATCCAAAACCAAACCTATTTAGAAATTCTTCTATTACAATATATAAATTCTGGACCCATATAAATCATTTCAAAAAAAGAAAACGAAGGTTTGAAAAAGGAAATCATAGATTTGTAATAAAAAAAAGTTCACCACTACTGATAAAAGTTCGATTTTTTTTAAATCATGGAATTCAAAGAAGGTTCATCAATATAGAACAAAAGTTCACAATATTGAAAAAAAGGTTCATCAATTTTTAAAAAAGTTCACAAATATGAAAGAAGTTCATTGATTTTGGAAAAACACCTACTCAAATTTGAAAGAATAGTTCGGCAAATGCGAAAAAAGTTGATTGAACTTGAGAAAAAGTTCATCGAAATAGAAAAAAAGTTCATCGAAATTGAAAAAGTTCATTGATTTCAAAAACGTTCACCAAATTTATAAATAAGTTCATCGATTTTAAACAAAGATCACCGATTTTGAAAAAAAGTTCATCGATTTGGAAAAAAGTTCAAAAAGTTTCATATTAGTTCATCAATTTGAAAAAAAATTCATCGTATTTCAAAAGAAATCGTCAAATTAAAAGAAAATTTCATATATTTGCAAACAAAATCAACAAACCAGGATGAAAAAAAACTGAAAACGAAAAAGTAAAAAAAAAGGAAAATGAAAGAAAGAAAAAGGAAAAAGGTAAACGAAAGAATAAAAGAATGAGAATGCTCAATTTTACCAGATCCCGTGTAGTGGCGTAGTGGCTACACCAGTGTATCTAGGTCACTAGGTCGCGGGTTTGAATCAGTTCCAGCGCATCGCTTTGGTTTTTGCGGTTTTAAACACAGAAAGAAATACCTAGATGGGCCGGCCCAGCTGACGCGCCTGCAGGTGCTGGTTTACATAAACAGTAGTAACTGGCGCCTACAGCGCCAAATAGGGATTGCCTAGGATCCCGTGCCGCTTGTAGGAAATACGAAAATCTTCTTGGGCCTATTTAACAGATTGGGCTGGTCCAGTTGTAACGGTTGTCGATACCCAAGTGCGCGACATAATAAGGGTCTCTCGTCTGACTGCTCTCCTTTTTTCTCTCTCATGAAAAAAATTTGTCTCCTGCTCCGCCACCGACGCTGCCGCGGCGACAGGTCCCCAAGTCCCGTTCCCCATGGCACTCGGCAGAGCAGGGGAGAAATCCATGGGACCTCCGGCGATCCAACCGCAACCTCGTCTTTCTACAGCTCCGATACATACATACTCCCTCCATCCGGAAATACTTGTCCTAGAATAGATGTATCAAGATTTATTTTAGTTATAGATACATCTATTTTATCCATTTTCAAGAAAAGTATTTTCGGACGGAGGGAGTACCACATACCAGCAGGTTAGCCGTCCCAAACATGCCTAGGAACAAATTTGTAATTTCGCTCTAATGCTTTCTCTCCGGTCGATCTCAGATATTTAATTCTGCTTGCACGCCTATCTTCTTCAAGCTTTCGACATCCGACAGCGAGATCCCATCCACGGGTCCACCCACGCTTATCTTCTTCCAGCTTTCGACATCCGACAGCGAGATCCCACCCACCCACGGTTATCTTAAGCAATCTTTCGACATCCGACAGCGAAATCCCATCCACCCACGCTTATCTTAAGCAAGCTTTTGACATCCGACAGCGAAATCCCATCCAACCACGCTTGTCTTAAGCAAGCTTTCAACCTCCGACAGCAAAATCAAACCCACCCACGCCCAAGTGGCATGTGTTGCGCGGGGTTTGTAAACCGGACCGAAGACGTAACCATAGGATTCTGTTTGGAATCTACTAGCTTTGTAGCTTCGGTGTCACTGGCGACTGTAATAAGCCAACACCTACTGCATTTTTTTTATCTTAATTGCAGGCGAGATTTGAGAGAACGACCCATTTTACTTTTCCAAGAGCCTTGCCAACTGCCCAAAAGAACATGCATTTTGTAATCTCCCGTATGCGAAGTTCTTGACCACTTTGATGAAACGCTCTAATTTATTTTTGGTGTAACTCTCTCTGTTCACAAATATCAGATGGTTTCGATATTTCAGTAGGGACTACATACGGACTGATATTAGTGAACGCACTAAAACATGTCTATGTACATCGGATTAAGAAAAAAGTTAGAACATCCTATATTTATGAACTGAGGGAATACTTGACTTAGAACAATTGGGGCACAACTTTTTTAAGCTTATATCAAGACTTGACTCATCCTTTCAAAGTCGGTATTAAAAAGTTAAAAATATCTTTTTCCAATGAAAGAAACCTTTACTTTGGAAAGTTAAAATCTAGAATGTATTACCATTTTTTGGGTGGTAAATTAGAGAAAAGCAAGGGCAGAACTATAAGAAAAATGCTGGATTCAGCACTTCTGATATTCCATGGAACTAGCTAGGCGAGTGCATATAGGTTTGTTCTGTTGGAAAATTCGGGTCTTGTTCTAATTCATAACGAAATATGTTCATGCTGGTTATAATTACGTTAGATTACTTTAAATTAGCCCATGGAAAATGATTCTGTAATCGTGACACGATGCTATGTTAAGCATATATGCTGATCCATTATAAATCTTTTCGTTGTTTTGTTGTTGTAAGGTTCTGCAAAGTACTGGGGCATAGACATATATGTTTCATTGTACATGTTTACCATGTTTAGATACACCTAACAATTTTTATTAAATATAACCAAGATTGAGAAATTAACAAACCTGGTTATAATTCCTAATTTCTTGCAATTACACATGCCATCTTTCTTGACAGGCTGTCCATTTTTTGACTCACATAAACATTTGTTCAGTTTGGAACAGCTTCAACAAGTTGATGTCGATTGCATTATGCCACCAGAACTCTCTTGGAACCTTTCCCTAAAGTAAAATATCTCGGACAATTGTTATCTTAATAAGGTGTGATGTAATTTCCAAAAAGCTGAAGTGCACCAATGCGAATGAGGTGGAATGTTAATTGCAAGTACTTCGAAGCTAAATTGTAATTGTACAAGTTTAAATCTCAATATTAACTCAGCGCAGGCGGTCTTCTGTAAAAGTGCTTATAAAGTCCAAACACTTTAATTAGTTTATGGTTTAGTCTCCGGCTAATCCGTGTCCTTGCATTCATTCAAGGCAGATCCACTATCTATTTAAATCAGTTATTCTAAAAGGAAGAGCCTAACATGTCACCTTATCTCTTCCTTGTCGGTAGACCATATTTTATCCTCCGTGCTAGCTGCACTCACCATTATGTTTTTTTGTAGACTAGGCTAGCATATCTCCTAAGCGGCTACTATTCAGCCGATCTCTGCGTGGTACCAAATCCTGATGGTTATTTGGTACCCAAAAGGATGGAATTGTTTCTTTGTGTATAGATAGTGAAAAGATGCTTAGTTGTTATTGATATACGTGTATTTTCATTTACACAATTTGCTTAAATTTTTATTGCACCTTAATCAATATTAATTTATAGTAGTGGCACTTAATGGATTTTACTGTATGCATTATGTAAAGTAATGCAAAATAATATATATTTTGCAGGAAGATTCCTGTGGCAGAACAATTACAAAGAAAGATTCTGCTAAAAAACATCATCTATCTGCATTTACTCATCATTGTGGGTTTTGGAAAAGGGGAAACATTAATTTGCCCGTAATTTGATAAATAGACAGTCAGGCGCAGTGAAACCTTTTATCTGCATTTGTTTATCTTTGTTTCCCATTGTGGATAAGCCATAGTGATATCAAGCTTAGTTGGTGTTCGAACAGAAACATAACCCTAGTATCCTTTTATAAGTTTGTTTTTGTGTCACTTCATACAAATTCTAACGTGAAGATGCTTTTTTCTGAACGGTTGGGGGGAGGGGGGGGGGGGGGGGGGGGGGGGGGAGGTCCCCACCTGAATATATTGCTCAAAAAGCTGCCAAAGCCAAGGGTCACCGCTTAACTTTGGCTGATCCAGTTTATAAGGGAAAGAGGATCGAAAACTAAACAAATTGACCCTGTTTATAAGGGAAACCGGACCGAAAACCGTACACGCAACAAGGTTACAGAAGAAGAGGAAAAAAATGACGCACATCGACCAACACCACGGAGGAACAAGTAGAAGAGGGGTGTCATCGAAGGATCACAATACCAATATTAAGCAAGCAACCTAACTCACTGCACCGGTGTGCATACCGAACCTCACGACACTACTCCGGAGCATCCACAACCAAGGAGTGACAACACGAACCTTGATTGGGAGCTCCGCCACGGGAATTCGGGACGATTAGCAAGTTGGGAAGGCATCTTGCGTTGTCGAAGAGCAAAGATGAACCGGAACAACACCAAGAGCACTGAACTCACCGCAACACAACGGCCACCATGGGAGGGGCTTGAACATGCACAACAACATGGCCGACACCGGGGAACAACACAGAAGACGAACACATAGGAAGTAGGGTAGCAGCAACACAAACCACTATTGACCCCAATCTGTCGCAAGACAACAACAAGCATGGGAGGGACCTGAGCAAGCACAACAACATGGACAACACACCATACAGATGGATGGATGATGGTGAGTGGTTCGACGATGATGGGATGGGCGGGCGTAGGTGAGTGGATTGAAGCATGGGTTTTTATGATACCTTGAGGAAGGTTGAATGACTCCCACAGGCGCCATCATCGCAGGACTTTCATCCAAAACCATAGCTGCACTGAACTCCACAACAACGCCTCCAAGAAGATGAAGTGGTGATGGGAAGGCATCGCCGTTGCTGCCGCTGACAAGGAACCGGCGAAGGGATTTCTCCCAAAGACAGAGAGCCGAAGGTCAGAGGGAATTGCGGCTAGGGTAGCAGTCCTCCATGCTAGACGCGGCTGTCACGGGCACAAACCAGGTGCAACTGCAATGCCCGTCTGCAGAGGTGACTAGGTTGAGGGCGCAAGAGCCACATGGCCGCCCCAAGGCAGGGGAACCGCGACAATCCATAGAGCACCCATGAGCATGAATCTAAGGAAGGGGTGGGGGGCCACGGCCTACGCACATGTCATGCCAGCTGCGGCGCAACCCTGCCTGGGTGGCGTGGTGGCTCAATGGAGCAGCAGCCCGCGAACAGCTAGACGCACGACGCGCAGGAGGGGAGTTCTACTGGAGCGAAGGGATGCGGCGCACGGGCGTAGATGTGGAATCCCCCGTGCCAACCTGGTGACCACCGTGGTTGGTGGCCACGCACTGAACGAAGGGGCACCACCGGGAGCGCTCATCGCGCAGCCGGTGCAGACGGAGCCGGTGAGGACGGAGTAGATCGAGCGGAGGAGGTCGTGGCGCAAATGGATCTGAATCCACGTGGGGCATCGACCCGAAGGCAGCGACACGCCGCAAAGGGCGCCCTTAGCCAGATCTGGCAAGCACCAAGGCAGATGACTGGGGAGGATGGGCAGATCCGGGCAGGTGGAAGAGATGGCCGGCGTGGTGGGAGGTGGAGTGAGGAAAACGACGGTGTTGTATGGCAAGCTTCGTTGGCGAGAGCGGATCCCGCCGCCGCCAGCTGCCGGCAGGCTTTGCCCGACGTCGTTTGCCGGCGGCGGCGAGAGGATGTGGGTGGGGAAGGGGCTTAGCCGCCGGCCGGTGAGGTGCCCGCCCGAGTCGCCTCAGCGAGACGACGCATGGGGTGGAGTCCCTGCTATGTGTGGAAGATATATTTTGTCAATGAGAATTTTGATGTCCTTCTGTGCTTCACTTCTGTTGTCTTTTTTCCCAGCAATATAAAATATCAATCATGATATACAATAGGAAGAGTTGGTGCCATGAAGTCCACTTTGAGATATTAAATTTATTATTTTAGTGAATTGTACTCCAATCCTTATTTGGAAATACTTCAATTTTTTTAGTATATTTAGCTTTAATTGAATTAGTATTCTATGCATTGAACTATTATAATGATGGCAATATTCACTTAATTGCATGGGCGCCAAATATGATTAATTCCAACATCAAGCATGCAATGAAGCTACAAAATAAGCAATGTTGTGTAGTTCTATTATGTGCACACTTAATATTGTTGGGGAACGCTGCATGCAATTTCAAAAAAATTCCTACGATCACGCAAGATCTATCTAGGAGATGCATAGCAATGAGAGGGGAGAGTGTGTCCACGTACCCTCATAGACCGAAAGCGGAAGCATTGGTTAACAAGGTTGATGTAGTCGAACATCTTCACGATCCAACCGATCCAAGTACCAAACGTACGACACCTCCGTATTCAGTACACGTTCAACTCGATGATGTCCCTCGAACTCTTGATCTAGTAGAGGGTCGAGGAAGAGTTTCGTCAACACGACATCGTGGCGACGGTGTTGATGATGTCATCCGCACAGGGGTTTGCCTAAGCACTATGACGCTATGACCGGAGGAGTAAACTGTGGAAGGGGGCACCGCAAACGGCTAAGAGAATTCTTGGTGTGCCTTTGGGGTGCCCCCTGGCCACGTGTATGAAGGAGGGGGAGGAGGAGGCCGGCAGCCAAGGAGAGCGCGCCAAGGGGGGAGTCCTACTTGGACTCCTAGTCCAAATAGGATTCTCCCCCCTCCTTCCATTCAATGGAGAGGGGAAAGGGGAAGGGAGAGAGGGAGAAGGAAAGAGGGGGGCCGCGCCCCCTCCCCTTGTCCAATTCAGATTGGGGCAAGGGGAACGGGGCGTGCGCCACCTCCCGTGGCCTGCCTCCTCTCCTCCACTATGGCCCAATAAGCCCAATAACTTTCCCGCGGAGGGGGGGGGGAGGGGGTTCCGGTAACCTCCCGGTACTCCAAAAAATCCCCGATCTTCTTCGGAACCGTTCCGGCATCCGTATATAACCTTACAATATATCAATCTTTACCCCTCAACTATTTCGAGACTCCTCATCATGTTCGTGATCTCATCTGGGACTCCGAACATACTTCTATCATCAAAAACACATAACTCATAATACAAAGCGTCGTTGAACGTTAAGCGCGCGGACCCTACGGGTTCGAGAACTATGTAGACATGATCGAGACATATCTCCGATCAATAACCAATAGCGGAACCTAGATGCTCATATTGGCTCCTACATATTCTCCGAAGATCTTTATAGGTCAAACCGCACAACAACATACGTTGTTCCCTTTGTCATCGGTCTGTTACTTGCCCGAGATTCGATCGTCGGTATCATCATACCTAGTTCAATCTCGTTACCGACGAGTCTCTTTACTCATTCCTTAATGCTTCATACCGTAACTAACTCATTAGTCACATTGCTTGCAAGGCTTATAGTGATGAGCATTACCGAGAGGGCCCAGAGATACCTCTCCGATACACGTAGTGGCAAATCCTAATCTTGATCTATGGCAACCCAACAAACACCTTCGAAGACACCTGTAGAGCATATTTATAATCACCCAGTTATGTTGTGATGTTTGATAGCACACAAGGTGATCCTCCGGTATTCGGGAGTTGCATAATCTCATAGTCAGAGGAACATGTATAAGTCATGAAGAAAGCAGTAGCAATAAAACTGTAACGATCATAATGCTAAGCTAACGGATGGGTCTTGTCCATCACATCATTCTCTAATGATGTGATACCGTTCATCAAATGACAACAGATGTCTATGGTTAGGAAACATAACCATCTTTGATTAACGAGCTAGTCAAGTAGAGGCATACTAGGGACACTATCTTTTGTCTATGTATTCACACATGTACTATGTTTCCGGTTAATACAATTCTAGCATGAATAATAAACATTTACCATGATCTAAGGAAATATAAATAACAACTTTATTATTGCCTCTATGGCATATTTCCTTTAGTCTCCCACTTGCACTAGAGTCAATAATCTAGATTACATAGTAATGATTCTAACACCCATGGAGTCTTGGTAAATTAGTTATTATTATATTTCCTTGTTCATGATAATCGTTTATTATCGCTATAATTGTATTGATAGGAAACTCAGATACATGTGTGGATACATAGACAACACCATGTCCCTAGTAAGCCTCTAGTTGACTAGCTCGTTGATCAATAGATGGTTATGGTTTCCTGACCATGGACATTGGATGTCGTTGATAACGGGATCACATCATTAGGAGAATGATGTGATGCACAAAACCCAATCCTAAGCCTAGCATAAAGATTGTGTAGTTCGTATGCTAAAGCTTTTCTAATGTCAAGTATCTTTTCCTTAGACCATGAGATTGTGCAACTCCCAGATACCGTAGGAATGCTTTGGGTGTACCAAACGTCACAACGTAACTGGGTGACTATAAAGGTGCACTACAGGTATCTCTGAAAGTGTCTGTTGGGTTGGCACGAATCGAGACTGGGATTTGTCACTCCGTGTGACGGAGAGGTATCTCTGGGCCCACTCGGTAGGACATCATCATAATGTGCAAAATGTGACAAAGGGGTTGATCACGGGATGATGTGTTACGAAACGAGTAAAGAGACTTGCCGGTAACGAGATTGAACAAGGTATCGGGATACCGACGATCAAATCTCGGGCAAGTACTATACCGCTAGACAAAGGGAATTGTATACGGGATTGATTGAGTCCTTGACATCGTGGTTCATCCGATGAGGTCATCGTGGAACATGTGGGAGCCAACAAGGGTATCCAGATCCCGCTGTTGGTTATTGACCGGAGAACGTCTCGGTCATGTTTGCATGGTTCCCGAACCCGTAGGGTCTACACACTTAAGGTTCGGTGACGCTAGAGTTGTTATGGGAATTAGTGTGCAGTTACCGAATGTTGTTGGGAGTCCTGGATGAGATTTCGGACGTCACGAGGAGTTCCGGAATGGTCTGGAGGTAAAGATTTATATATGGGAAGTCCTATTTTGGCCACCGGAAAATGTTCGGGATTTTTCGGTATTGTACCGGGAAGGTTCTAGAAGGTTCTGGAGTGAGGCCCACCTGCATGGGGGGACCCACATGAACGTGGGTAGTGGGGGCAAGGCCCCACACCCCTGGTCAAGGCGCACCAAGATCCCCCCTTAGAAGGAATAAGATCATATCCCGAAGGGATAAGATCAAGATCCCTAAAAAGGGGGATAACAATCGGTGGGGAAGGAAATGATGTGATTTCTTTCCTCCCACCTTTGCCAATGCCCCAATGGACTTGGAGGGAAAGAAACCAGCCCCCTCCACCCCTATATATAGTGGGGAGGCGCATGGGAGCTTCATGCTTGCACCTGGCGCAGCCCCTCCCCTCCAATACCTCTCCTCCTCCGCGTAAGCTTGGCGAAGCCCTGCCGGAGAACTGCCACTCCATCACCACCACGCCGTCGTGCTGCTGTTGGACTCTCTTCCTAAACCTCTCCCTCCTCCTTGCTGGATCAAGGCGTGGGAGACGTCTCCGTTCCGTATATGTGTTGAACGCGGAGGTGCTGTCTGTTCGGCACTAGGATCTCCGGTGATTTGGATCACGACGAGTACGACTCCTTCAACCCCGTTCTCTTGAACGCTTCCGCTTAGTGATCTACAAGGGTATGTAGATGCACTCTCCTTCCCCTCGTTGCTGGTTTCTCCATAGATAGATCTTGGTGACACGTAGGAAAATTTTGAATTTCTGCTACGTTGCCCAACAGTGGCATCATGAGCTAGGTCTATTGCGTAGATTTTTTGCACGAGTAGAACACAAAGTAGTTGTGGGCGTTGATTTTGTTCAATATGCTTACCATTACTAGTCCAATCTTGATTCGGCAGCATCGTGGGATGAAGCGGCCCGGACCGACCTTACACGTACACTTACGTGAGACAGGTTCCACCGACTGACATGCACTTGTTGCATAAGGTGGCTAGCGGGTGCCGGTCTCTCCCGCTTTAGTCGGATCGGATTCGATGAAAAGGGTCCTTATGAAGGGTAAATAGCAATTGACATATCATGTTGTGGTTTTGCGTAGGTAAGAAACGTTCTTGCTAGAAACCCATAACAGCCATGTAAAACATGCAAACAACAATTAGAGGACGTCTAACTTGTTTTTGCATGGTATGCTATGTGATGTGATATGGCCAAGAAGAATGTGATGAATGATATGTGATGTATGAGATTGATCATGTTCTTGTAATAGGAATCACGACTTGCATGTCGGTGAGTATGGCAACCGGCAGGAGCCATAGGAGTTGTCTTTATTTATTGTATGACCTGCGTGTCATTGCACAAACGCCATGTAATTACTTTACTTTATTGCTAACCGGTAGCCATAGTAGTAGAAGTAATAAGTTGGCGAGACAACTTCATGGAGACACGATGATGGAGATCATGATGATGGAGATCATGGTGTCATGCCGGTGACGATGATGATCATGGAGCCCCGAAGATGGAGATCAAAAGGAGCAAAATGATATTGGCCATATCATGTCACTTTTGATTGCATGTGATGTTTATCATGTTTATGCATCTTATCTGCTTAGAACGACGGTAGTAAATAAGATGATCCCTCATTAAAATTTCAAGAAAGTGTTCCCCCTAACTGTGCACCATTGCGAAAGTTCGTCGTTTCGAAGCACCACGTGATGATCGGGTGTGATAGATTCCTACGTTCACATACAACGGGTGTAAGCCAGATTTACACACGCAAAACACTTAGGTTGACTTGACGAGCCTAGCATGTACAGACATGGCCTCGGAACACAAGAGACCGAAAGGTCGAGCATGAGTCATATAGTAGATACGATCAACATGAAGATGTTCACCGATGATGACTAGTCCGTCTCACGTGATGATCGGACACGGCCTAGTTGACTCGGATCATGTAATCACTTAGATGACTAGAGGGATGTCTATCTGAGTGGGAGTTCATAAGATGAACTTGATTATCCTGAACATAGCCAAAAGATCGTTGCAAATTATGTCGTAAGCTCGCGCTTTAGTTCCACTGTTTAGATATGTTCCTAGAGAAAATATAGTTGAAAGTTGATAGTAGCAATTATGCGGACTGGGTCCGTGAACTGAGGATTGTCCTCGTTGCTTCGTAGAAGGCTTATGTCCTTAATGCACCGCTCAGTGTGTTGAACCCCAAACATCGTTTGTGGATGTTGTGAACATCGGACATACATGTTTTGATAACTACGTGATAGTTCAGTTAAACGGTTTAGAGTTGAGGCACCAAAGACGTTTTTTGAAACGTCGCGGAACATATGAGATGTTCCGAGGGCTGAAATTGGGATTTTAGGCTCGTGCCCATGTCAAGAGGTATGAGACCTCCGACGATTTTCTTGGCCTGCAAACTAAGGGAGAAAAGCTCAATCGTTGAGCTTGTGCTCAGATTGTCTGAGTGCAACAATCACTTGAATCGAGTGGGAGTTGATCTTCCGGATGAGATATGATGTTTCTCCAAAGTCATTGCCACCAAGCTGCTAGAGCTTCATGATAAACTATAACATATCAGGGATAGATATGATGATCCTTGAAATATTCGCGATGTTTGACACCGCGAAAGTAGAAATCAAGAAGGAGCATCAATTGTTGATGGTTAGTGAAACCACTAGTTTCAAGAAGGGCAAGGGCAAGAAGGGATACTTCATGAAACGGCAAATCAGCTGCTGCTCTAGTGAAGAAACCCAAGGTTGAACCCAAACCCGAGACTAGATGCTTCTGTAATAAGGGGAACAGCCACTGGAGCAGAATTACCCTAGATACTTGGTAGATGAGAAGGCTGGCAAGGTCGATAGAAATATATTGGATATACATTATGTTAATGTGTACTTTACTAGTACTCCTAGTAGCACCAGGGTATTAGATACTGGTTCGGTTGCTAAGTGTTAGTAACTCGAAATAAAAGCCGCGGAATAAACGGAGACTAGCTAAAGGTGAGCTGACGATATGTGTTGGAAGTGTTTCCAAGCTTGATGTGATCAAGCATCGCACGCTACCTCTACAATCGAGATTAGTGTTAAACCTAAATAATTGTTATTTGGTGTTTGCGTTGAGCATAGACATGATTGGATTATGTCTATCGCAATACGGTTATTCATTTAAGGAGAATAATGGTTACTCTGTTTATTTGAATAATACCTTCAATGGTCTTGCACCTAAAATGAATGGTTTATTGAATCTCAATCATAGTGATACACATGTTCATGCCAAAAGATATAAGATAGTAATGATAGTACCACTTACTTGTGGCACTGCCATGTAAGTCATATTAGTATAAAACGCATGAAGAAGCTCAATGTTGATGGATCTTTGGACTCACTCGTTTTGAAAAGTTTGAGACATGCGAACCATGTCTATTGGTGTATACGCATGAAGAAACTCCATGCAGATGGATCGTTTGGACTCACTTGATTTTGAATCACTTGAGACATGCAAATCATACCACATGGGCAAGATGATTGAAAGCCTCGTTTTCAGTAAAATGGAACAAGAAAGCAACTTGTTGGAAGTAATACATTTTGATGTGTGCAGTCCAATGAGTGCTGAGGCACGCAGTGGATATTGTTATGTTCTTACTTCACGGATGATTTGAGTAGATACTGAGTATATTTACTTGATGAAACACAAGTCTGAATTATTGAATGGTTCAAGTAATTTCAGAGTGAAGTTGAAGATCATCGTGACAAGAGGATAAAATGTCTATGATATGATCATAGAGATGAGTATCTGAGTTACGAGTTTTGGCACGCACTTAAGACATTGTGGAAATTGTTTCACAATTAATACCGCCTGGAACACCATAGTGTGATGGTATATCCGAACATCATAGTTGTACCATATTGGATATGGTGCGTACCATGATGTATCTTATCGAATTACCACTATCGTTCATGGGTTAGGCATTAGAGACAACCGCACTCACTTTAATAGGGCACCACGTAATTCCGTTGATACGACACCTTTTGAACTATGGTTTGGAGAAACCTAAGTTGTCGTTTCTTAAAAGTTTGGGGCTGCGATGCTTATGTGAAAAAGTTTCAGCGTAATAAGCTCGAACCCAAAACGGATAAATGCATCTTCAT
Source organism: Triticum aestivum (assembly GCF_018294505.1). Lineage (NCBI taxonomy): Eukaryota > Viridiplantae > Streptophyta > Magnoliopsida > Poales > Poaceae > Triticum > Triticum aestivum. The sequence goes on along the minus strand of NC_057813.1, from coordinate 713,512,474 downwards.
AGGATACCCAAAATGGTTGGGTATACCTCCTAATTCTGATCCGGAAGCAAAAGTGATTGTTTCTAGAAACGGGTCCTTTCTCGAGGAAAAGTTTCTCTCGAAAGAATTGAGTGGGAGGATGGTGGAGACTTGATGAGGTTATTGAACCATCACTTCAACCAGTGTGTACCAGGGCACAGGAAGTTGTTACTGTGGCACCTACACCAATTGAAGTGGAAGCTTATGATAGTGATCATGAAGCTTCGGATCAAGTCACTACCGAACCTCGTAGGACGACAAGGACGCGTACTGCTTCGGAGTGGTACGATGATCCTGTCTTGAAGGTCATATTGCTAGACAACAATGAACCTATGAGCTATGGAGAAGCGATGGTGGGCCCATATTCCGACAAATGGCTAGAAGCCGTGAAATCCAAGATAGGATCCATGTATCAGAACAAAGCATGGACTTTGGTGGACTTGCCCGATGATCGGCAAGCCATTGAGATAAATGGATCTTCAAGAAGAAGACGGACGTGGACGATAATGTCACCGTCTATGAAGCTCAACTTGTGGCGAAGAGTTTTTCACAAGTTCAAGGAGTTGACTACGATGAGATTTTCTCATCCGTAGCGAAGCTTAAGTCCGTCGGAATCATGTTAACATTAGCTGCATTTATGAAATCTGGCAGATGGATGTCAAAAATGAGTTTCCTTACCAGTTTTCGTAAGGAAAGGTTGTATGTGATACAATCAGAAAGGTTTTGTCGATCCTAAGGATGCTAAAAGGTATGCTAGCTCCAGTGATCCTTCCATGGACTGGAGTAAACATCTCGGAGTTGGAATATGCACTTTGATAAGATGATCAAAGATTTTGAGTTTGTACAAAGTTTATGAGAAACTTGTATTTCCAAAAAGGTGTGTGGGAGCACTATAGAATTTCTGATGAGTATATGTTGTTGACATATTGTTGATAGAAACGATGTAGAATTTCTGGAAAGCATATAGGGTTATTTGAAAAGTGTTTTTCAAGTGAAAAACCTGGATTAAGCTACTTGAACATTGAGCATCAAGATCTATAGGTATAGATCAAAAATGCTTAATGGTACTTCCAAATGAGCATATACCTTGACATGATCTTGAAGGTGTTCAAAATGGATCAGTCAAAGAAGGAGTTCCTGCCTGAGTTGTAAGGTATGAAGTTAAGAGTTAAAGCTCGACCACGGCAAAAGAGAGAGAAAGGACGAAGGTCGTCCCCTATGCTTCAGATGTAGGCTCTATAGTATGCTATGCTGTGTACCGCACCGGAAGTGTGCCTTGCCATGAGTCAGTCAAGGGGTACAAGAATGATCCAGGAATGGATCATTGGACAGGGTCAAAATTGACCTTGGAGTAAATAAGGACATGTTTCTCGATTATGGAGGTGATAAAGAGTTTGGCGTAAAGGGTTACGTCGATGCAAGCTTTAACACCTATCCGAATGACTCTGAGTAGAAAACCGGATACGTATAGTGGAGCAACCATTTGGAATAGCTCCAAGTGGAGCGTGGAAGCAGCATTTACAATATGACCTAGAGATTTGCGAAGTACATACGGATTTGAATGTTGCAGACCCGTTGACTAAAACCTCTCTTACAAGCAAAACATGATCAAACCCCAGAACTCATTGAGTCTTAATCACATGATGATGTGAACTAGTTTAGTCACACTAGTAAACTCTTTGGATGTTGGTCACATGGTGATGTGACCTGTGAATGTTAATCACATGGCGATGTGAACTAGATTATTGACTCTAGTGCAAGTGGGAGACTCTTGGAAATATGCCCTAGAGGCAATAATAAATTAGTTATTATTATATTTCCTTGTTCACGATAATTGTTTATTATCCATGCTATAATTGTATTGATAGGAAACTCAGATACATGTGTGGATACATAGACAACACCATGTCCCTAGTAAGCCTCTAGTTGACTAGCTCGTTGATCAATAGATGGTTATGGTTTCCTGACCATGGACATTGGATGTCGTTGATAACGGGATCACATCATTAGGAGAATGATGTGATGGACAAGACCCAATCCTAAGCCTAGCACAAAGATCGTGTAGTTTGTATGCTAAAGCTTTTCTAATGTCAAGTATCTTTTCCTTAGACCATGAGATTGTGCAACTCCCGGATACCGTAGGAATGCTTTGGGTGTACCAAACGTCACAACGTAACTGGGTGACTATAAAGGTGCACTACAGGTATCTTCGAAAGTGTCTGTTGGGTTGGCACGAATCGAGACTGGGATTTGTCACTCCGTGTGACAGAGAGGTATCTCTGGGCCCACTCGGTAGGACATCATCATAATGTGCACAATGTGACCAAGGGGTTGATCATGGGATGATGTGTTATGGAACGAGTAAAGAGACTTGCCGGTAACGAGATTGAACAAGGTATCGGGATACCGCCGATCGAATCTCAGGCAAGTACTATACCGCTAGACAAAGGGAATTGTATACGAGATTGATTGAGTCCTTGACATCATGGTTTATTCGATGAGATCATCGTGGAACATGTGGGAGCCAACATGTATCCAGATCCCGCCGTTGGTTATTGACCGGAGAACGTCTCGGTCATGTCTGCATGGTTCCCGAACCCGTAGGGTCTACACACTTAAGGTTCGGTGACGCTAGAGTTGTTATGGGAATTAGTGTGCAGTTAACGAATGTTGTTCGGAGTCCCGGATGAGATCCTGGACGTCATGAGGAGTTCCGGAATGGTCCGGAGGTAAAGATTTATATATGGGAAGTCCTATTTTGGCCACCGGAAAATGTTCAGGATTTTTCGGTATTGTACCGGGAAGGTTCTAGAAGGTTCTGGAGTGGGGCCCACATGCATGGCGGGACCCACATGAACATGGGTAGTGGGGCAAGGCCCCACACCCCTGGTCAAGGTGCACCAAGATCCCCCCTTAGAAGGAATAAGATCATATCCCGAAGGGATAAGATCAAGATCCCTAAAAAGGGGGGATAACAATCGGTGGGGAAGGAAATGATGTGATTTCTTTCCTCCCACCTTTGCCAACGCCCCAATGGACTTGGAGGGCAAGAAACCAGCCCCCTCCACCCCTATATATAGTGGGGAGGCGCATGGGAGCTTCACGCTTGCACCTGGCGCAGCCCCTCCCCTCCAATACCTCTCCTCCTCCGCGTAAGCTTGGCGAAGCCCTGCCGGAGAACTGCCACTCCATCACCACCACGCCGTCGTGCTGCTGTTGGACTCTCTTCCTAAACCTCTCCCTCCTCCTTGCTGGATCAAGGCGTGGGAGACGTCTCCCTTCCGTATGTGTGTTGAACGCGGAGGTGATGTCCGTTCGGCACTAGGATCTTCGGTGATTTGGATCACGACGAGTACGACTCCTTCAACCCCGTTCTCTTGAATGCTTCCACTTAGTGATCTACAAGGGTATGTAGATGCACTCTCGTTCCCCTCATTGCTGGTTTCTCCATAGATAGATCTTGGTGACACGTAGGAAAATTTTGAATTTCTGCTACGTTCCCCAACAGAAAGCAGTAGCAATAAAACTGTAACGATCATAATGCTAAGCTAACGGATGGGTATTGTCCATCACATCATTCTCTAATGATGTGATACCGTTCATCAAATGACAACAGATGTCTATGGTTAGGAAACATAACCATATTTGATTAACGAGCTAGTCAAGTAGAGGCATACTAGGGACACTCTCTTTTGTCTATGTATTCACACATGTACTATGTTTCCGGTTAATACAATTCTAGCATGAATAATAAACATTTATCATGATCTAAGGAAATATAAATAACAACTTTATTATTGCCTCTAGGGCATATTTCCTTTAGTCTCCCACTTGCACTAGAGTCAATAATCTAGATTACATAGTAATGATTCTAACACCCATGGAGTCTTGGTGCTGATCATATTTTGCTCGTGGAAGAGGCTTACTCAACGGGTCTGCAACATTCAGGTCCGTATGTATCTTGCAAATCTCTATGTCTCCCTCCTTGACTTGATCGCAGATGGAATTGAAGCGTCTCTTGATGTGTTTGGTTCTCTTGTGAAATATGGATTCCTTTGCCAAGGCAATACCTCCAGTATTGTCACAAAATATTTTCATTGGACCCGATGCACTAGGTATTACACCTAGATCGGATATGAACTCCTTCATCCAGACTCCTTCATTTGCTGCTTCCGAAGCAGCTATGTACTCCGCTTCACAAGTAGATCCCGCCACGATGCTCTGCTTGGAACTGCACCAAATGACAGCTCCACCATTCAATATAAATACGTACCCGGTTTGCGACTTAGAGTCATCCAGATCAGTGTCAAAGCTTGCATCGACGTAACCATTTTCGACATGCTCTTTGTCACCTCCATAAACGAGAAACATATCCTTAGTCCTTTTCAGGTATTTCAGGATGTTCTTGTCCGTTGTCTAGTGATCCACTCATGTATTACTTTGGTTCCTCCCTGCTATACTTATAGCAACATGCACATTAGGTCTGGCACACAGCATTGCATACATGATAGAACCTATGGCTGAAGCATAGGGACTAACTTTCATTTTTTCTCTATCTTCTACAGTGGTCGGGCATTGAGTCTGACTGAACTTCACACCTTGTAACACATGCAAGAACCCTTTCTTTGACTGATCCATGTTGAACTTCTTCGAAACTTTATCAAGGTATGTGCTTTGTGAAAGTCCAATTGAGCGTCTTCATCTATCTCTATAGATCTTGATGCCCAATATGTAAGCAGCTTCATCGAGGTCTTTCCTTGAACTTTTTTATTCAAGTATCCTTTTATACTATCCAGAAATTTTGTATTATTTCCAATCAAAAATATGTCATCTATATATAATATTAGAAATGCTACAGAGCTCCCACTCACTTTCTTGTAAATACAGGCATCTCCAAAAGTCTGTATAAAACCATATTCTTTGATCACATTATCAAAGCATACATTCCAACTCCGAGAGGCTTGCACCAGTCCATAAATGGTTCGCTGGAGCTTGCACACTTTGTTAGCACCCTTTGGATCGATAAAACCTTCTGGTTGCATCATATACAACTGTTCTTTAAGAAATCCATTAAGGAATGTAGTTTTGACATCCATTTGCTAAATTTCATAATCATACAAGCGACAATTGCTAACATGATTTGGACAGACTTAAGCATCGCTACAGGTGAGAAGGTCTCATCGTAGTCAACTCCTTGAACTTGTCCAAAACCTTTTGCAACAAGTCGAGCTTTGTAGACAGTAACATTACCGCCAGCTTCAGTCTTCTTCTTGAAGATCCATTTATTTTCTATAGCTTGCTGATCATCGGGCAAGTCCACCAAAGTCCACACTTTGCTCTCATACATGGATCCCATCTCAAATTTCATGCCCTCAAGCCATTTCACGGAATCTAGGCTCATCATGGCTTCCTCATAGTTTGTAGGTTCATCATGGTCTAGTAACATGACTTCTAAAATAGGATTACTGTACCACTCTGGTGCGGATCATACTCTGGTTGACCTACGAGGTTCAGTAGTAACTTCATCTGAAGTTTCATGATCATCATCATTAGCTTCCTCACTAATCGGTGTAGGCATCGCTGGAAGTGATTTCTATGATAAACTACTTTTCAATTCGGGAGAAGGTACAACTACCTCATAAAGTTCTACTTTCCTCCCACACACTTCTTTCGAGAGAAACTCCTTCTCTAGAAAGGATCCATTCTTAGCAACGCATATTTTGCCTTCAGATCTATGATAGAAGGTGTACCCAACAGTTTCCTTTGGGTATCCTATGAAGAAGCATTTCTCCGATTTGGGTTCGAGCTTATCAAGTTGAAGGTTTTTCACATAAGCATCATAGCCCCAAACTTTAAGAAACAACAACTTAGGTTTCTTGTCAAACCATAGTTCATATGGTGTCGTCTCAACAGATTTTGATGTTGCCCTATTTAACATGAAAGCAGCCGTCTCTAAACAATAACCCCAAAACGATAGCGGTAAATCAGTAAGAGACATAATAGATCACACCATATCCAATAAAGTACGGTTATGACGTTCGGACACACCATTACGCTATGGTGTTCCAGGTGGCGTGAGTTGCGAAACTATTTCACATTGTTTCAAATGAAGACCAAACTCGTAGCTCAAATATTTGCCTCCACGATCAGATCGTAGAAACTTTATTTTCTTGTTATGATGATTTTCCACTTCACTCTAAAATTCTTTGAACTTTTCAAATGTTCCAGACTTATGTTTCATTAAGTAGATATTCCCATATATGCTAAAATCATCTGTGAAGGTTAGAAAATAACGATACCCGCCACAAGCCTCAACACTCATTGGATCGCATACATCGGTATGTATTATTTCCAATAAGTCAGTAGCTCGTTCCATTGTTCTGGAGAACAGAGTTTTAGTCATCTTGCCCATGAGGCATGGTTCGCAAGCACCAAGTGATTCATAATCAAGTGATTCCAAAAGCTCATCAGCATGGAGTTTCTTCGTGCGCTTTACACCAATATGACCTAAATGGCAGTGCCACAAATGAGTTGCACTATCATTACTAACTTTGCATCTTTTGGCTTCAATGTTATGAACATGTGTATCACCATGATCGAGGTCCAACAAAAATAGACCACTCAACAAGGGTGCATGACCATAAAAGATATTACTCATATAAATAGAAAAACCATTATTCTCTGATTCAAATGAATAACCGTCTCGCATCAAACAAGATCCAGATATAATGTTGATGCTCAAAGCTTGCACCAAATAACAATTATTCAGGTCCACTACAAGAAATATGTCAACTATTGACCTTCTCTTAGTGACCCTAGCTGAATTGGTCGTAAATCCACGGCCATTTCGCTTGAAAGGGCTCAAACCTTGAATTGCCTTATACGAAATGGTCATAAAGCAGACAAGAGTGGTCCATGACCTTATTTCTACCTGATTACGACCAATATAAATGGTCATGAGGTTGTGAACGTGGATGCATTAGTACTTATTGCTATGACTAGGCGCCACCTCATCAGTTTTGCCTATGTGTCATGTCCATGTGGCAGTTTTTGCCCTAGGTTGTGAAGCAACCTATATTTTTGTCATTCCCAAAATTCCCAAAAAAATCTCATAAATTCTTTGGGTCATATCTTCATCAAATATGTAAAAAACCTTCCTTGCGTAGTTCAAAAATAATTCAAAAATATTTATTTTCCTATTCTGTTCAGAAAAACACTTTGTGAAGGAAGTACCACTTTGGCATGTCCAAATGGTATCCATTTTCTACAGTGCTTTCCTCTACCCAAATAACCATCCTCCACCAAATGCCAGCTCAATCCATCCATTATTTTGAACCCGACTTCAACATTCGTATTTATGTCCAGTGTGGTACTTTGCAAAGCAAGTACCACCTAGGCTCCTCCTTTTGAGCTGAAAATTTGTGAAGACGGTCTTCTTAATAATTGTTCATCCTCAGCCAAAACTCACACCCATTAGCCATGTGCATTTCCCGTACCCCTAATCAAACGCTTGGCTGCTTATTCATATTTGAGCATTGATCGGTCTCCTCGTGAGAATCTTATGTTGTGATTTTCTCCCTAGCACCTACCTGGGGAGTGCCCAACCCACTAGACATGCCTAGGCAGCCCAGAACACATGGCAACGCCACGGTCACGCGGTGATCACGCGGCGGGCATGCGAGTTTACGCGCTCTAGAGTTGGGGCCCTCGGCCACCGTCCAAACCTCGACGTATCGCCACCAAACCATGTATTTATGATTAAATAGGTACTTATGTAACTAGAAATGATTTTTGGAAAAAATAAATAGCAAACTATGAGGCAGCTGCAGTTCAAATTTGACCCGCTTCCAACTGAATCGGCGGGAATTTGTCTTTTTCACCAGAGGTGGATCAAAACTTTTGGCACCCAACCATTTTGTCAATTGTGCATTAAATATGGCCTAGTATTTGATAAAATTGATTTGGTCCAATTTTGCAACAAATATATGGTAGGTCCTTCATAAAAAAACTCATTTCACGCACTCGGAAAATGGAAAATGAATTTTCTGTGCAAAGAAAATGAAAACTTCCTTAGGCAACATTGTTTGCCATTCCAAGATGCACCCTTTTGCACAATATGAGATTATTTGAACAAAGTATGCCATGAATGTGGCCATAAGATTGATCATTTGGCTTGAAAGCCATGAATCTTCACGCATGATAACTCATTTCTGAGAACACTTTTTTAAAATAATTTCCGTATTACAAGTTTATTATTTTTCCTGGAAACTTGGTCACATATAATGACACAATGCGAAGGTTTTCCAATTTTTTGATTTTTTTGAATTTTTTATGCCCGTTTCAAAATGCGGTCAAAACGGCGGGCTTGACCGTTCCTAGCTAGTGGTTGAATCTTGGAAAACTTTTGATGTTTCTCTGATTAAATAGATACTTATGTACCTAGAAATGATTTTTGGAAAAAATAAATAGCAAACTATGAGGCAGCTGCAGTTCAAATTTGACCCGCTTCCAAGTGAATCGGCGGAAATTTGTCTTTTTCACGAGAGGTGGATCAAAACTTTTTACACCCAACCATTTTGTCAATTGTGCATTAAATATGTCCTAGTATTTTAGAAAATTAATTTGGTCCAATTTTGCAACAATTATTTGGGAGGTCCTTCACAAAAAAACCTCCTTTTGAGCACTCGAACAATGGAAAATAGTTTTTTCGTCCAAAGAAAACGAAAACTTCCTTAGGCAACATTGTTTGCTATTCCAATATGCACCCTTGTGCACAATATGATATCATTTGAACAAACTATGCCATGAATGTGGCCATAAGATTGATCATTTGGCTTGAAAGCCATTGACCTCCACATGTGAAAATGATTAAATATAGCTAGAAAGATCAGAAATGCATACAAATTGGTGCTCATCCATAAAATGTGGTCTAACTCTAGTGAAAATTCATATGGTTCCCTTTTGTAAAAATATTTTTGATAGCTGCTTCACAAAATCCCTCTATTTTTAGCACTTGGAAACTATTTTAAATCACAGACTTTTCGAACCATTCAGAACTGTTCTCATGGATCACCCCCTTAGCCGATCTGAACCGTCCATGCTTGGCGAATCCAACGTCTCTCACTTGGTCTCAGCAGCCCAAACAAAACCCTAGCAACCCCCGGTCGCCTCTCTCTCCCCTCTCCCCGAAAACACACCCGCCGCCGCCTCTCTCCCTCTCTCCTCGATCCAGAATCTCGCCGCCCAGTCGCAACGCTCACCATCCCCCCAACCTCGCCGCCGACCAACTCCTCTCCCCGAACCCCGCCGCCGGCCTTCTCTTACCCTAGCGCCGCCGCTCCAAACCCTCACCTTGGGAAGGGAAGGCCCCAGATCCAAGCCAGCATCTTCTCTCCCAAGGGAAGGGAGGGAAGGGAACGCCGCAGATCGAGATCCACATCGGAATCGGCGCGCCGTCATCGACCTGGCCCGTGACGTACCAACGTCCTCCATGGAGATCCGACCCAGCAATAGCCCGTGTCCACCAAGGTCCTCCATGGCGTCCCACGCCGGCGTGCAGCACCTCCGCCAGATCCGCCTCGAGCGCTCACCCACAACCTCTCCCCGTGGCTAGGGTTACGGGGGCCGCGGCGGCTCCAATTCCGGTGCCTCTGCTTCGTCCTCTCCCTCCCTCCCACATGCATCTCCACCTTATGGATGGTGCTCCTGCGCTCGATCGCTACGGGATTGACGTGCGCGGTGCCTCCCTCGGGCAGCCTCCTCCACCGCGTGCGTGATGGCGGTGGATGGCCGTCCCGCAACCGCGGTGGCGCCTGTCCATGGCGTCGACTACACAAAACTCCCATGGTGAACTTCATCCCCTCTGGCTCCCTCCTCTCTCTTCTCAAGTTTGTGGCCCTCGTGCAACAGTAGTACCATGCTATGATTCATGGCCATCAAGTCATTTTTGTATTCAACTAGTGTTATGCTTTGGCCCGAATTGCTACAATCAAATGACTTTGTGCTAAATACTGTAATTGATGCTAGGCGCTATCACCTCTGCATATTTAGATCCTGCCTCTCAGATTTGCCATTCTAGTACGCGTTATATGCAGCGGACTTGTAGCATGTTCGCTGTGACTTTGTTGGAGCTGGTGGTTTCATTGATCCATGCCTATATTAGTTGCTTAATGCCCCTCTTTACTATCAGATGTAAAATACCTTGATTGGATTATTAATACAAATGTGAGGATATTTCTGCCAAAAGAAAAAGAAACATTGCTGATGTGATAGCGCCTAGTTTTGAGATGCAAGTGATGTTGATTCTGTTCATCAAGGTATGTGTAGTTGATTCATATTTCTCCTGCCCTTGTGCAGGGGAAGTTTTCATCCTTATAGCAGAGAAGAAGGGCTTCACTTCATCGTACCAGCCAGGAAAGGTGCATGGTGGTTGCAAGCCATGGAGGGGAGGCGGTCCTGTTCAACATCGGCTAATTGAACGCAAATCATGCGGCTTGTTGCTTGCCTAATTGAACACCTGCTGCTGCTACTGCGACACCATGGCTGGGGTGTCCAGTGGGTCGCGCCTACTTACCTGGCAGCAGTGGCGGCGGCTACAAGTTTTCTCCACTACTGCAACTCATCTCCAAGTCCTACAGCCTGGATCATCTCCTTCACCAGCGCCTACATTGGGTCTGAAGTTTGAACCTCTCTTCTGTACTCCATGTTTACTGAATTGCTCAAAAGTCTCCATAGTGTGTGTGTGCATGTGTGTGTGTGTGTTAGAGTGTAGGAGTGCAAATGGGCACCCTGTATGGTATTCTGTGGCCCTCTTTAGTTCAACTAAATGAACTGAATTTTTAGAAGTCACATAACATTTGAAAATTTAGTTTATTTGGTTAGATGATCTTTGTTCATAACACAGGCTTATTTTAGCTCTTTTAGTTCATTTTTTACTATTATCACTTGAATGTCTTTGTTATAATAAAGCACAACGGTTATGTATGTATGTGCATATAGTGTTATCTGCAGCTAGTTGTATATGTGGTGCAATTGTGCAGAGCTACTAGTCGTGCTTGGTACTTTAGTATTTTGCTTTCCTTTGTACTGGGTATATTATTTTCTGCTACTAATCGATGAACGCAATAATTAAAGAGAACCAAACTGCTTCTCTTGATTTCTGCTACATCGTTTCTACTTGTTTGTGTGTAAAACCATTCTTAAGCCCGAATGGTACTTTTCTTGTTTTTGTCTATTTTGTTCCTATGAAAAGTCTGCTCTCTTTAGCTCATGCTCGTTACCTCCTCCCCTCATGTTTCACGGGAAGATGATAAACCTTTTTAAGATCAAGGGGCAGAAGAAGGAAGAGGTGGCCAACTCAAATGTGGGGCCTCCTGTTAAGAAGCAAAGTCCAGGTATATGTCTATACCTGACCTCAAGGTTTAGTAGCTATTGTCCTGCTCATGCTCCTATTTGGTTGGGGGTGTTGATGAAATGGTAGGGTTAATTAAAGGGTTCTTGGTTAGCACTCCTTTTAAGTTTAGTTGATTTTCTCACTGTCTATCATCATGGCTTAAGTTTGGTTGTTGTTTTGAAATTTACATGGCTTAGGTTTTAATCAATTGGCATGTTCATGTTAGTTGTTATGGAGTAAATATGGCAAGAACAGTGGCAATTGAGCAACACCACTACTAGTATAACTCAGCTTTATTTACTAATCAGTAGGTATCTCGTACTAGTAGATTCAGAATATGCAGTCCTAAAAATTAAAGGGAGCAACAGTAAATGAGTTAAACAAAAATATTCGTCTGCAAATGTCGGTTTGTGTTCGATTTGATTTGGTTTGCTCTGTTGCTGAAGCTCCTATTTGCTCTAACCATTTTTGCACCAAATGCAGAATGTTCTGTTTTTATTAAGCCCTGATGTTTAGCCCCGATTAGTCTAATTATTTAGCCCTGATGTTTTAATTTATGGAGTTGTTGCTTCTTTGGTAAGATTTATTTCCTTGCTGTAGGCATAAGAATAAGCTGATATGAACATAATAATGATACTCTGCATGCTATGAGTAAAGTGCTATATTTTCTTGCGTCACCTTGTATGAATGAGCATATCGTCTTAATTATCTGGGGAACAAAAATCATTGTATTAGCTGAATTTGTGTTATCATTCTAAAGAACTTGTCCTTTTTTTGAATGTTCTGTTCATAATATATTGGCTCCAGTGTTTTGATTGTTCTCTTCTGATTCATGTAACAGGGCGACGGCCGAAGGCATGATGATAGTTCTATTGTTGTCCTAGTGTAGCAAAGGTGGCCTAGTCGACTATGGTCACGTAGTTAGTCATGCATACAGTTTCATCTGACTGGAGCAGGAGCCCAGTTTGTGTTGTCCCTATATCTGTGTGACTGATTGCATTTATATCTATGTTATTACACTATAGTAGAGCTTGTAACTGTGTCATGACAGAAGGAGCCCAGTATATCTGTATGACTGTGATTGATTTTCGCAGTTGTTATTTGAAATATTACTTGTGTTTTATGTCTGTTCTTATTTAAACATGGTTATTTATTTATATCAAATTGTCAAATTGTAATCTGAATAATATGATGCTACCAAAAGGGTCCCACTTTAATAGAACCTGGCAACCAGGACCCATCTAACTAGTGGACCCTTCTTTTGAAAAAAAAACTAAATTTGTTTAGACAAAAAGGCCACAACCCAACAATAAAAAGGTTGCAATGTTGGGCTTGGCCCATGAAGCTGATAAAAAATTGATAGAAAAAATATATAAAAAGGCCGAATTGTTGGGCTAGGCCCATGTAGAACACCGAATTGGACCGGGCTGAATCTTATCCACGTCAGCTTGCCACGCTGGATCCTACGTGGCTTGGGGAGGTTGCTAGTGACCAAAAATTTGGTCAAAGAACCAACGACCTTTTACAGAAGGTCATTAATTTTAGTTTACGACCGCCAGCTTTTGACCTTCTGTTTTTGGTCACGAAAAGGTCCCAAATGAAAAACTATGACCTTTCAGCAGCCAATAGTGAGGGTCACAAGTTGACATATTTCTTGTAGTGGTCTAAACTAATCCCGAAGGTAGATGTAGAGGTAGCGTGCCGATGGCGATCACATCGACCTTGGAACCATTTCCGACGCGCATCGTCACCTTGTCCTTAGCCAATCTTTGTTTAATCCGTAGCCCCTGTTTCGAGTTGCAAATATGAGCAACAGAACCAGTATCAAATACCCAGGCGCTACTACGAGCATTAGTAAGGTACAATCAATAACATGTATATCAAATATACCTTTCACTTTGCCATCCTTCTTATCCGCCAAATACTTGGGGCAGTTCCGCTTCCAGGTACCAGTCCATTTGAAGTAGAAGCACTCGGTTTCAGGCTTAGGTCCAGACTTGGGTTTCTTCCCGGGATTAGCAACTTGCTTGCTATTCTTCTTGAAGTTCCCCTTCTTCCCTTTGCCCTTTTTCTTGAAACTAGTGGTCTTGTTAACCATCAACACTTGATGCTCCTTCTTGATTTCTACCTCCTCGGCTTTTAGCATTGCGAAGAGCTCGGGAATAGTCTTTTCCATCCCTTGCATATTATAGTTCATGATGAAGCCTTTATAGCTTGGTGGCAGTGATTGAAGAACTCTGTCAATGACACTATCATCAGGAAGATTAACTACCAGCTGAGTCAAGTGGTTATGGTACCCAGATATTTGGGTATGTGTTCACTGACAGAACTATTCTCCTCCATCTTGCAGTTATAGAAATTGTTGGAGACTTCATGTCTCTCAACTCGGGCATTTGCTTGAAATATTAACTTCAACTCTCGGAACATCTCATACGCTCCATGACGTTCCAAACGTCTTTGAAGTCCCTATCCTAAGCCGTAAAGCATGGCACACTGAACTATTGAGTAGTCATCACATCAAGTCCGCCAGACGTTCATAACATCAGCATATGCTCCTGCAGCAGGCCTTGCACCTAGCGGTGCTTCCAGGACGTAATTCTTCTGTGCAACAATGAGGATAATCCTAAAGTTACGGACCCAGTCCGTGTAATTGCTACCATCATCTTTCAACTTAGCTTTCTCTAGGAATGCATTAAAATGCAAGGGAACGGTAGCACGGGCCATTGATATACAACAACATAGATATGCAAAAAACTACCTGGACTAAGTTCAAGATAAATTAAAGTTCAATTAATCATATTACTAAAGAACTCCCACTTATATAGACATCCCTCTAGTCATCTAAATGATCACATGATCCATATCAACTAAACCATGTCCGATCATCACGTGAGATGGAGTAGTTTTCAATGGTGAACATATCTATGTTGATCATATCTACTATATGATTCATGTTCGACCTTTCGGTCTCAGTGTTCCGAGGCCATATCTGCATATGCTAGGCTCGTCAAATTTAACCAGAGTATTCTGCACGTGCAAAACTGGCTTGCACCCTTTGTATGTGAACATAGAGCTTATCACATCCGATCATCACGTGGTGTCTCGGCACGATGAACTGTAGCAATGGTGCATACTCAGGGAGAACACTTATACCTTGAAATTTAGTGAGGGGTCATCTTATAATGCTACCATCGTACTAAGCAAAATAAGATGCATAAAAGATAAACATCACATGCAATCAAAAATGTGTGACATGATATGGCCATCATCATCTTGTTCCTTTGATCTCCATCTCCAAAGCACCGTCATGATCTCCATCGTCACCGGCTTGACACCTTGATCTCCATCGTAGCATCGTTGTCGTGTCGCCAACTATTGCTTCTACAACTATTGCTACCTCTTAGTGATAAAGTAATGGAATTACAAGGCGATTGCATTTCATACAATAAAGCAACAACCATATGGCTCCTGCCAGTTGTCGATGACTCTGTTACAAAACATGATCATCTCATACAACAATTTATATCACATCATGTCTTGAAGATATCACATCACAACAAGCCCTGCAAAAACAAGTTAGATGTCTTCTACTTTGTTGTTGCAAGTTTTACGTGGCTGCTACGGGCTTCTAGCAAGAACCGTTCTTACCTACGCATCAAAACCACAACGATTTTTCGTCAAGTGTGCTGTTTTAACCTTCAACAAGGACTGGCCGTAGTCAAACTCGATTCAACTAAAGTTGGAGAAACAGACACCCGCCAGCCACCTGTGTGCAAAGCACGTCGGTAGAACCAGTCTCATGAACACGGTCTGTAATGTCGGTTTGGGGCGCTTCATCCAACAATACCGCTAAATCAAAGTAAGACGTTGGTGGTAAGCAGTATGACTATTATCGCCCACAACTCTTTGTGTTCTACTCGTGCATATCATCTACGCATAAACTTGGCTCTAATAGCACTATTGGGGAATGTAGCATGCAATTTCAAAAAAATTCCTATGATCATGCAAGATCTATCTAAGAGATGCATAGCAACGAGAGGGAGGGAGTGTGTCCACGTACCGTCGTAGACTGAAAGCGGAAGCGTTGGTTAACACAGTTGTAGTTGAACGTCCTCATGATCCAACCTATCCAACTACCGAACGTATGACACCTCCGTGTTCAGCACACGTTCAGCTCGATGTCGTACCTTGAACTCTTAATCTAGTAAAGGGTCAAGGAAGAGTTCTGTCAGCATGACGGTGTGGCGACGGTGTTGATGATGTGATACGCGCAGGGCTTCACCTAAGCACTACAACGCTATGACCGGAGGAGTAAACTGTGGTAGGGGGCACCGCACATGGTTAAGAGAATTCTTGGTGTGCCTTTGGGGTGCCCCCTGGCCACGTATATAAAGGACGGGGAGGAGGAGGCGGCGGCCAAGGAGGGCATGCCAAGGGGGGAGTCCTACTTGGACTCCTAGTCTAAGAAGGATTCGGCCCCCCCTCCTTCCAATCAACGGAGAGGGGAAATGGGAAGGGAGAAAGGGAGAAGGAAAGAGGGGGGCCGCGCCCCCTTCCCTTGTCCAATTCGGATAGGGGCAAGGGGGGTGCGTGCCACCTCCCGTGGCCTGCCTCCGCTCCTCCACTATGGCCTAATAGGCCCAATAGCTTTCCCTAGGGGGGGGTGTTGGGGAACGTAGTAATTTCAAAAAATTTCCTACGCACACGCAAGATCATGGTGATGACATAGCAACGAGAGGGGAGAGTGTTGTCCACATACCCTCGTAGACCGTAAGCGGAAGCGTTAGCACAACGCGGTTGATGTAGTCCTACGTCTTCACGATCCGACCGATCCAAGCACCGAACGTACGGCACCTCCGAGTTCAGCACACGTTCAGCTCGATGACGATCCCCGGGCTCCGATCCAGCAAAGCTTCGGGGATGAGTTCCGTCAGCACGACGGCGTGGTGACGATGATGATGTTCTACCGGCGCAGGGCTTCGCCTAAGCTTCGCGACGATACGACCGAGGTGGAATATGGTGGAGGGGGGCACCGCACATGACTAAGGAACGATCCGTAGATCAACTTGTGTGTCATGGGGTGCCCCCTTGCCCCCGTATATAAAGGAGGGAGGGTAAGGTGCGGCCGGCCCCTTTGGGGTGCGCCTGGAGGAGTCCTACTCCCGATGGGAGTAGGACTCCCCCTTCTTGCCTTGGTGGAGAAGAAAAGGGGGGAGGGGAAAGAGTAAAGGGGGGCGCCGCCCCCCCCCCTTCCTTGTCCTATTCGGACTAGGGGGAGAGGGGGCGCGCGGCCTGCCCTGGCCGGACCTCCTCTTCTCCCTCATGGCCCACTAAGGCCCATTAACCCCCGGGAGGGTTCCGGTGACCCCCCGGTGTTCCGATAAAATCCCGATTTCACCCGGAACCTTTCCGATGTCCAAATATAGGCTTCCAATATATCAATCTTTATGTCTCGACCATTTCGAGACTCCTCGTCATGTCCGTGATCACATTCGGGACTCCGAAAAAACTTCGGTACATCAAAACTTATAAACTCATAATAAAACTGTCATCGTAACGTTAAGCGTGCGGACCCTACGGGTTCGAGAACTATGTAGACATGACCTAGAACCATTCTCGGTCAATAACCAATAGCGGAACCTGGATGCCCATATTGGTTCCTACATATTCTACGAAGATCTTTATCGGTCAAACCGCATAACAACATACGTTGTTCCCTTTGTCATCGGTATGTTACTTGCCCGAGATTTGATCGTCGGTATCCAATACCTAGTTCAATCTCGTTACTGGCAAGTCTCTTTACTCGTTCTGTAACACATCATCTTATTACTAACTCATTAGTTATAATGCTTGCAAGGCTTAAGTGATGAGTATTACCGAGAGGGCCCAGCGATACCTCTCCGACAATCGGAGTGACAAAACCTAATCTCGAATTATGCCAACTCAACATGTACCTTCGGAAACACCTGTAGAGCACCTTTATAATCACCCAGTTACGTTGTGACGTTTGGTAGCACACAAAGTGTTCTTCCGGTAAACGTGAGTTGCACAATCTCATAGTTGCAGGAACTTTGTATAAGTCATGAAGAAAGCAATAGCAACATACTAAACGATCAAGTGCTAGGCTAACAGATGTGATCCCATTAATCAAATGACAACACATGTCTATGGTTAGGAAACATAACCATCTTTGATTAATGAGCTAGTCAAGTAGAGGCATACTAGTGACTATATGTTTGTCTATGTATTTTCACACATGTATCATGTTTTCGGTTAATACAGTTCTAGCATGAATAATAAACATTTATCATGATATGAGGAAATAAATAATAACTTTGTTATTGCCTCTAGGGCATATTTCTTTCAGTCTCCCACTTGCACTAGAGGAAATTATCTAGATTACATAGTAATGATTCTAACACCCATGGAGTCTTGGTGTTGATCATGTTTTGCTCGTGAGAGAGGCTTAGTCAATGGGTCTGCAACATTCAGATCCGTATGTATTTTGCAAATCTCTATGTCTCCCACTTGGACTTGGTCCCGAATGGAATTGAAGCGTCTCTTGATGTGCTTGGTCCTCTTGTGAAATCTGGATGCCTTTGCCAAGGCAATTGCACCAGTATTGTCACAGAAGATCTTCATTGGTCCCGATGCACTAGGTATGACACCGAGATCGGAAATGGACTCCTTCATCCAGACTCCTTCATTTGCTGCTTCCGAAGCAGCTATGTACTCCGCTTCACATGTAGATCCTGCTACGACGCTTTGTTTAGAACTGCACCAACTTACAGCTCCACCGTTTAATAAAAACACGTATCCGGTTTGTGATTTAGAATCGTCCGGATCAGTGTCAAAGCTTGCATCGACGTAACCGTTTACGACTAGCTCTTTGTCACCTCCATATACGAGAAACTTTTCCTTAGTCCTTTTCAGGTATTTCAGGATGTTCTTGACCACTGTCCAGTGATCCACTCCTGGATTACTTTGGTACCTTCCTGCCAAGCTTATTGCTAAGCATACGTCAGGTCTGGTACACAGCATTGCATACATGATAGAGCCTATGGCTGAAGCATAGGGAACATTTTTCATTTTCTCTCTATCTTCTGCTGTGGTCGGGCATTGAGTTTGACTCAACTTCACACCTTGTAGCACAGGCAAGAATCCTTTCTTTGCCTGATCCATTTTGAACTTTTTCAAAATTTTGTCAAGGTATGTGCTTTGTGAAAGTCCTATTAAGTGTCTTGATCTATCTCTATAGATCTTGATGCCCAATATGTAAGCAGCTTCACCGAGGTCTTTCATTGAAAAACTTTTATTCAAGTATCCTTTTATGCTATCCAGAAATTCTATATCATTTCCAATTAATAATATGTCATCTACATATAAAATTAGAAATGCTACAGAGCTCCCACTCACTTTCTTGTAAATACAGGCTTCTCCAAAAGTCTGTATAAAACCATATGCTTTGATCACACTATCAAAGCGTTTATTCCAACTCCGAGATGCTTGCACCAGTCCATAAATGGAACGCTGGAGCTTGCACACTTTGTCAGCACCTTTTGGATCAATAAAACCTTCCGACTGCATCATATACAACTCTTCTTCTAGAAATCCATTCAAGAATGCAGCCTTGACATCCATTTGCCAAATTTCATAATTATGAAATGCAGCAATAGCTAACATGATTCGGACGGACTTAAGCATCGCTACGGGTGAGAAAGTCTCATCGTAGTCAACCCCTTGAACTTGTCGAAAACCTTTTGCAACAAGTCGAGCTTTATAGACAGTTATATTACCATCAGCGTCAATCTTCTTCTTAAAGATCCATTTATTCTCAATGGCTTGCCGATCATCGGGCAAGTCAACCAAAGTCCATACTTTGTTTTCACACATGGATCCCATCTCAGATTTCATGGCTTCTAGCCATTTTGCGGAATCCGGGCTCATCATCGCTTCCTCATAGTTCGTAGGTTCATCGTGGTCAAGTAACATGACTTCCAGAATAGGATTACCGTACCACGCTGGCGCGGATCTTACTCTGGTAGACCTACGAAGTTCAGTAGAAACTTGATCTGAAGTTTCATGATCATTATCATTAGCTTCCTCACTAATTGGTGTAGTTGTCACAGGAACCGGTTCTCGTGATGAACTACTTTCCAATAATGGAGTAGATACAGTTATCTCATCAAGTTCTACTTTCCTCCCACTCACTTCTTTCGAAAGAAACTCCTTCTCTAGAAAGGATCCATTCTTAGCAACGAATGTATTGCCTTTGGATTTGTGATAGAAGGTGTACCCAATAGTCTCTTTTGGGTATCCTATGAAGACACATTTCTCCGATTTAGGTTTGAGCTTATCTGGTTGAAGTTTCTTCACATAAGCATCGCTGCCCCAAACTTTAAGAAACGACAACTTTGGTTTCTTGCCAAACCACAGTTCATAAGGCGTCGTCTCAACGGTCTGTTACTTGCCCGAGATTCGATCGTCGGTATCATCATACCTAGTTCAATCTCGTTACCGACGAGTCTCTTTACTCATTCCTTAATGCTTCATACCATAACTAACTCATTAGTCACATTGCTTGCAAGGCTTATAGTGATGAGCATTACCGAGAGGGCCCAGAGATACCTCTCCGATACACGTAGTGGCAAATCCTAATCTTGATCTATGGCAACCCAACAAACACCTTCGAAGACACCTGTAGAGCATATTTATAATCACCCAGTTATGTTGTGATGTTTGATAGCACACAAGGTGATCCTCCGGTATTCGGGAGTTGCATAATCTCATAGTCAGAGGAACATGTATAAGTCATGAAGAAAGCAGTAGCAATAAAACTGTAACGATCATAATGCTAAGCTAACGGATGGGTCTTGTCCATCACATCATTCTCTAATGATGTGATACCGTTCATCAAATGACAACAGATGTCTATGGTTAGGAAACATAACCATCTTTGATTAACGAGCTAGTCAAGTAGAGGCATACTAGGGACACTATCTTTTGTCTATGTATTCACACATGTACTATGTTTCCGGTTAATACAATTCTAGCATGAATAATAAACATTTACCATGATCTAAGGAAATATAAATAACAACTTAATTATTGCCTCTATGGCATATTTCCTTTAGTCTCCCACTTGCACTAGAGTCAATAATCTAGATTACATAGTAATGATTCTAACACCCATGGAGTCTTGGTAAATTAGTTATTATTATATTTCCTTGTTCATGATAATCGTTTATTATCGCTATAATTGTATTGATAGGAAACTCAGATACATGTGTGGATACATAGACAACACCATGTCCCTAGTAAGCCTCTAGTTGACTAGCTCGTTGATCAATAGATGGTTATGGTTTCCTGACCATGGACATTGGATGTCGTTGATAACGGGATCACATCATTAGGAGAATGATGTGATGCACAAAACCCAATCCTAAGCCTAGCATAAAGATTGTGTAGTTCGTATGCTAAAGCTTTTCTAATGTCAAGTATCTTTTCCTTAGACCATGAGATTGTGCAACTCCCAGATACTGTAGGAATGCTTTGGGTGTACCAAACGTCACAACGTAACTGGGTGACTATAAAGGTGCACTACAGGTATCTCTGAAAGTGTCTGTTGGGTTAGCACAAATCGAGACTGGGATTTGTCACTCCGTGTGACGGAGAGGTATCTCTGGGCCCACTCGGTAGGACATCATCATAATGTGCAAAATGTGACAAAGGGGTTGATCACGGGATGATGTGTTACGGAACGAGTAAAGAGACTTGCCGGTAACGAGATTGAACAAGGTATCGGGATACCGACGATCAAATCTCGGGCAAGTACTATACCGCTAGACAAAGGGAATTGTATACGGGATTGATTGAGTCCTTGACATCGTGGTTCATCCGATGAGGTCATCGTGGAACATGTGGGAGCCAACATGGGTATCCAGATCCCGCTGTTGGTTATTGACCGGAGAACGACTCGGTCATGTCTGCATGGTTCCCGAATCCGTAGGGTCTACACACTTAAGGTTCGGTGACGCTAGAGTTGTTATGGGAATTAGTGTGCAGTTACCGAATGTTGTTGGGAGTCCTGGATGAGATTTCGGACGTCACGAGGAGTTCCGGAATGGTCCGGAGGTAAAGATTTATATATGGGAAGTCCTATTTTGGCCACCGGAAAATGTTCGGGATTTTTCGGTATTGTACCGAGAAGGTTCTAGAAGGTTCTGGAGTGAGGCCCACCTGCATGGGGGGACCCACATGAACATGGGTAGTGGGGGCAAGGCCCCACACCCCTGGTCAAGGCGCACCAAGATCCCCCCTTAGAAGGAATAAGATCATATCCCGAAGGGATAAGATCAAGATCCCTAAAAAGGGGGATAACAATCGGTGGGGAAGGAAATGATGTGATTTCTTTCCTCCCACCTTTGCCAACGCCCCAATGGACTTGGAGGGAAAGAAACCAGCCCCCTCCACCCCTATATATAGTGGGGAGGCGCATGGGAGCTTCACGCTTGCACCTGGCGCAGCCCCTCCCCTCCAATACCTCTCCTCCTCCGCGTAAGCTTGGCGAAGCCCTGCCGGAGAACTGCCACTCCATCACCACCACGCCGTCGTGCTGCTGTTGGACTCTCTTCCTAAACCTCTCCCTCCTCCTTGCTGGATCAAGGCGTCGGAGACGTCTCCGTTCCGTATGTGTGTTGAACGCGGAGGTGCTGTCTGTTCGGCACTAGGATCTCCGGTGATTTGGATCACGACGAGTACGACTCCTTCAACCCCGTTCTCTTGAACGCTTCCGCTTAGTGATCTACAAGGGTATGTAGATGCACTCTCCTTCCCCTCGTTGCTGGTTTCTCCATAGATAGATCTTGGTGACACGTAGGAAAATTTTGAATTTCTGCTACGTTGCCCAACAGTGGCATCATGAGCTAGGTCTATTGCGTAGATTTTTTGCACGAGTAGAACACAAAGTAGTTGTGGGCGTTGATTTTGTTCAATATGCTTACCATTACTAGTCCAATCTTGATTCGGCAGCATCGTGGGATGAAGCGGCCCGGACCGACCTTACACGTACACTTACGTGAGACAGGTTCCACCGACTGACATGCACTTGTTGCATAAGGTGGCTAGCGGGTGCCAGTCTCTCCCGCTTTAGTCGGATCGGATTCGATGAAAAGGGTCCTTATGAAGGGTAAATAGCAATTGACATATCATGTTGTGGTTTTGCGTAGGTAAGAAACGTTCTTGCTAGAAACCCATAACAGCCATGTAAAACATGCAAACAACAATTAGAGGACGTCTAACTTGTTTTTGCATGGTATGCTATGTGATGTGATATGGCCAAGAAGAATGTGATGAATGATATGTGATGTATGAGATTGATCATGTTCTTGTAATAGGAATCACGACTTGCATGTCGGTGAGTATGGCAACCGGCAGGAGCCATAGGAGTTGTCTTTATTTATTGTATGACCTGCGTGTCATTGAACAAACACCATGTAATTACTTTACTTTATTGCTAACCGGTAGCCATAGTAGTAGAAGTAATAAGTTGGCGAGACAACTTCATGGAGACACGATGATGGAGATCATGACGATGGAGATCATGGTGTCATGCCGGTGACGATGATGATCATGGAGCCCCGAAGATGGAGATCAAAAGGAGCAAAATGATATTGGCCATATCATGTCACTTTTGATTGCATGTGATGTTTATCATGTTTATGCATCTTATCTGCTTAGAACGACGGTAGTAAATAAGATGATCCCTCATTAAAATTTCAAGAAAGTGTTCCCTCTAACTGTGCACCATTGCGAAAGTTCGTCGTTTCGAAGCACCACGTGATGATCGAGTGTGATAGATTCCTACGTTCACATACAACGGGTGTAAGCCAGATTTACACACGCAAAACACTTAGGTTGACTTGACGAGCCTAGCATGTACAGACATGGCCTCGGAACACAAGAGACCGAAAGGTCGAGCATGAGTCATATAGTAGATACGATCAACATGAAGATGTTCACCGATGATGACTAGTCCGTCTCACGTGATGATCGGACACGGCCTAGTTGACTCGGATCATGTAATCACTTAGATGACTAGAGGGATGTCTATCTGAGTGGGAGTTCATAAGATGAACTTGATTATCCTGAACATAGCCAAAAGATCTTTGCAAATTATGTCGCAAGCTCGCGCTTTAGTTCCACTGTTTAGATATGTTCCTAGAGAAAATATAGTTGAAAGTTGATAGTAGCAATTATGCGGACTGGGTCCGTGAACTGAGGATTGTCCTCGTTGCTTCGTAGAAGGCTTATGTCCTTAATGCACCGCTCAGTGTGTTGAACCCCAAACATCGTTTGTGGATGTTGTGAACATCGGACATACACGTTTTGATAACTACGTGATAGTTCAGTTAAACGGTTTAGAGTTGAGGCACCAAAGACGTTTTTTGAAACGTCCCGGAACATATGAGATGTTCCGAGGGCTGAAATTGGGATTTCAGGCTCGTGCCCATGTCAAGAGGTATGAGACCTCCGACGATTTTCTTGGCCTGCAAACTAAGGGAGAAAAGCTCAATCATTGAGCTTGTGCTCAGATTGTCTGAGTGCAACAATCACTTGAATCGAGTGGGAGTTGATCTTCCGGATGAGATAGTGATGTTTCTCCAAAGTCATTGCCACCAAGCTGCTAGAGCTTCATGATAAACTATAACATATCAGGGATAGATATGATGATCCTTGAAATATTCGCGATGTTTGACACCGCGAAAGTAGAAATCAAGAAGGAGCATCAATTGTTGATGGTTAGTGAAACCACTAGTTTCAAGAAGGGCAAGGGCAAGAAGGGATACTTCATGAAACGGCAAATCAGCTGCTGCTCTAGTGAAGAAACCCAAGGTTGAACCCAAACCCGAGACTAGATGCTTCTGTAATAAGGGGAACAGCCACTAGAGCAGAATTACCCGAGATACTTGGTAGATGAGAAGGCTGGCAAGGTCGATAGAAATATATTGGATATACATTATGTTAATGTGTACTTTACTAGTACTCCTAGTAGCACCAGGGTATTAGATACTGGTTCGGTTGCTAAGTGTTAGTAACTCGAAATAAAAGCCGCGGAATAAACGCAGACTAGCTAAAGGTGAGCTGACGATATGTGTTGGAAGTGTTTCCAAGCTTGATGTGATCAAGCATCGCACGCTACCTCTACAATCGAGATTAGTGTTAAACCTAAATAATTGTTATTTGGTGTTTGCGTTGAGCATAGACATGATTGGATTATGTCTATCGCAATACGGTTATTCATTTAAGGAGAATAATGGTTACTCTGTTTATTTGAATAATACCTTCAATGGTCTTGCACCTAAAATGAATGGTTTATTGAATCTCAATCATAGTGATACACATGTTCATGCCAAAAGATATAAGATAGTAATGATAGTACCACTTACTTGTGGCACTGCCATGTAAGTCATATTAGTATAAAACGCATGAAGAAGCTCCATGTTGATGGATCTTTGGACTCACTCGTTTTGA
This sequence comes from Triticum aestivum, assembly GCF_018294505.1. NCBI lineage: Eukaryota > Viridiplantae > Streptophyta > Magnoliopsida > Poales > Poaceae > Triticum > Triticum aestivum. The sequence continues at coordinate 713,487,531 of NC_057813.1, read as the reverse complement.
AAAGTTTGAGACATGCGAACCATGTCTATTGGTGTATATGCATGAAGAAACTACATGCAGATGGATCGTTTGGACTCACTTGATTTTGAATCACTTGAGACATGCAAATCATACCACATGGGCAAGATGATTGAAAGCCTCGTTTTCAGTAAAATGGAACAAGAAAGCAACTTGTTGGAAGTAATACATTTTGATGTGTGCAGTCCAATGAGTGCTGAGGCACACAGTGGATATTGTTATGTTCTTACTTCACGGATGATTTGAGTAGATACTGAGTATATTTACTTGATGAAACACAAGTCTGAATTATTGAATGGTTCAAGTAATTTCAGAGTGAAGTTGAAGATCATCGTGACAAGAGGATAAAATGTCTATGATATGATCATAGAGATGAGTATCTGAGTTACGAGTTTTGGCACGCACTTAAGACATTGTGGAAATTGTTTCACAATTAATACCGCCTGGAACACCATAGTGTGATGGTATATCCGAACATCATAGTTGTACCATATTGGATATGGTGCGTACCATGATGTATCTTATCGAATTACCACTATCGTTCATGGGTTAGGCATTAGAGACAACCGCACTCACTTTAATAGGGCACCACGTAATTCCGTTGATACGACACCGTTTGAACTATGGTTTGGAGAAACCTAAGTTGTCGTTTCTTAAAAGTTTGGGGCTGCGACGCTTATGTGAAAAAGTTTCAGCGTAATAAGCTCGAACCCAAAACGGATAAATGCATCTTCATAGGATACCCAAAATGGTTGGGTATACCTCCTAATTCTGATCCGGAAGCAAAAGTGATTGTTTCTAGAAACGGGTCCTTTCTCGAGGAAAAGTTTCTCTCGAAAGAATTGAGTGGGAGGATGGTGGAGACTTGATGAGGTTATTGAACCATCACTTCAACCAGTGTGTAGCAGGGCACAGGAAGTTGTTACTGTGGCACCTACACCAATTGAAGTGGAAGCTTATGATAGTGATCATGAAGCTTCGGATCAAGTCACTACCGAACCTCGTAGGACGACAAGGACGCGTACTGCTTCGGAATGGTACGGTGATCCTGTCTTGAAGGTCATGTTGCTAGACAACAATGAACCTATGAGCTATGGAGAAGCGATGGTGGGCCCATATTCCGACAAATGGCTAGAAGCCATGAAATCCAAGATAGGATCCATGTATCAGAACAAAGCATGGACTTTGGTGGACTTGCCCGATGATCGGCAAGCCATTGAGATAAATGGATCTTCAAGAAGAAGACGGACGTGGACGATAATGTCACCGTCTATGAAGCTCAACTTGTGGCGAAGAGTTTTTCACAAGTTCAAGGAGTTGACTACGATGAGATTTTCTCATCCGTAGCGAAGCTTAAGTCCGTCGGAATCATGTTAACATTAGCTGCATTTATGAAATCTGGTAGATGGATGTCAAAAATGAGTTTCCTTACCAGTTTTCGTAAGGAAAGGTTGTATGTGATACAATCAGAAAGGTTTTGTCGATCCTAAGGATGCTAAAAGGTATGCTAGCTCCAGTGATCCTTCCATGGACTGGAGTAAACATCTCGGAGTTGGAATATGCACTTTGATAAGATGATCAAAGATTTTGAGTTTGTACAAAGTTTATGAGAAACTTGTATTTCCAAAAAGGTGTGTGGGAGCACTATAGAATTTCTGATGAGTATATGTTGTTGACATATTGTTGATCAGAAACGATGTAGAATTTCTGGAAAGCATATAGGGTTATTTGAAAAGTGTTTTTCAAGTGAAAAACCTGGATTAAGCTACTTGAACATTGAGCATCAAGATCTATAGGGATAGATCAAAAATGCTTAATGGTACTTCCAAATGAGCATATACCTTGACATGATCTTGAAGGTGTTCAAAATGGATCAGTCAAAGAAGGAGTTCCTGCCTGAGTTGTAAGGTATGAAGTTAAGAGTTAAAGCTCGACCACGGCAGAAGAGAGAGAAAGGACGAAGGTCGTCCCCTATGCTTCAGACGTAGGCTCTATAGTATGTTATGCTGTGTACCGCACCGGAAGTGTGCCTTGCCATGAGTCAGTCAAGGGGTACAAGAATGATCCAGGAATGGATCATTGGACAGGGTCAAAATTGACCTTGGAGTAAATAAGGACATGTTTCTCGATTATGGAGGTGATAAAGAGTTTGGCGTAAAGGGTTACGTCGATGCAAGCTTTAACACCTATCCGAATGACTCTGAGTAGAAAACCGGATACGTATAGTGGAGCAACCATTTGGAATAGCTCCAAGTGGAGCGTGGAAGCAGCATTTACAATATGACCTAGAGATTTGTGAAGTACATATGGATTTGAATGTTGCAGACCCATTGACTAAAACCTCTCTTACAAGCAAAACATGATCAAACCCCAGAACTCATTGAGTCTTAATCACATGATGATGTGAACTAGTTTAGTCACACTAGTAAACTCTTTGGATGTTGGTCACATGGTGATGTGACCTGTGAATGTTAATCACATGGCGATGTGAACTAGATTATTGACTCTAGTGCAAGTGGGAGACTGTTGGAAATATGCCCTAGAGGCAATAATAAATTAGTTATTATTATATTTCCTTGTTCACGATAATTGTTTATTATCCATGCTATAATTGTATTGATAGGAAACTCAGATACATGTGTGGATACATAGACAACACCATGTCCCTAGTAAGCCTCTAGTTGACTAGCTCGTTGATCAATAGATGGTTATGGTTTCCTGACCATGGACATTGGATGTCGTTGATAACGGGATCACATCATTAGGAGAATGATGTGATGGACAAGACCCAATCCTAAGCCTAGCACAAAGATCGTGTAGTTCGTATGCTAAAGCTTTTCTAATGTCAAGTATCTTTTCCTTAGACCATGAGATTGTGCAACTCCCGGATACCGTAGGAATGCTTTGGGTGTACCAAACGTCACAACGTAACTGGGTGACTATAAAGGTGCACTACAGGTATCTTCGAAAGTGTCTGTTGGGTTGGCACGAATCGAGACTGGGATTTGTCACTCCGTGTGACGGAGAGGTATCTCTGGGCCCACTCGGTAGGACATCATCATAATGTGCACAATGTGACCAAGGGGTTGATCACGGGATGATGTGTTATGGAACGAGTAAAGAGACTTGCCGGTAACGAGATTGAACAAGGTATCGGGATACCGACGATCGAATCTCAGGCAAGTACTATACCGCTAGACAAAGGGAATTGTATACGAGATTGATTGAGTCCTTGACATCATGGTTTATTCGATGAGATCATCGTGGAACATGTGGGAGCCAACATGTATCCAGATCCCGCCGTTGGTTATTGACCGGAGAACGTCTCGGTCATGTCTGCATGGTTCCCGAACCCGTAGGGTCTACACACTTAAGGTTCGGTGACGCTAGAGTTGTTATGGGAATTAGTGTGCAGTTAACGAATGTTGTTCGGAGTCCCGGATGAGATCCTGGACGTCACGAGGAGTTCCAGAATGGTCCGGAGGTAAAGATTTATATATGGGAAGTCCTATTTTGGCCACCGGAAAATGTTTGGGATTTTTCGGTATTGTACCGGGAAGGTTCTAGAAGGTTCTGGAGTGGGGCCCACCTGCATGGCGGGACCCACATGAACATGGGTAGTGGGGCAAGGCCCCACACCCCTGGTCAAGGCGCACCAAGATCCCCCCTTAGAAGGAATAAGATCATATCCCGAAGGGATAAGATCAAGATCCCTAAAAAGGGGGGATAACAATCGGTGGGGAAGGAAATGATGTGATTTCTTTCCTCCCACCTTTGCCAACGCCCCAATGGACTTCGAGGGCAAGAAACCAGCCCCCTCCACCCCTATATATAGTGGGGAGGCGCATGGGAGCTTCACGCTTGCACCTGGCGCAGCCCCTCCCCTCCAATACCTCTCCTCCTCCGCGTAAGCTTGGCGAAGCCCTGCCGGAGAACTGCCACTCCATCACCACCACGCCGTCGTGCTGCTGTTGGACTCTCTTCCTAAACCTCTCCCTCCTCCTTGCTGGATCAAGGCGTGGGAGACGTCTCCCTTCCGTATGTGTGTTGAACGCGGAGGTGATGTCCGTTCGGCACTAGGATCTTCGGTGATTTGGATCACGACGAGTACGACTCCTTCAACCCCGTTCTCTTGAACGCTTCCACTTAGCGATCTACAAGGGTATGTAGATGCACTCTCCTTCCCCTCATTGCTGGTTTCTCCATAGATAGATCTTGGTGACACGTAGGAAAATTTTGAATTTCTGCTACGTTCCCCAACAGAAAGCAGTAGCAATAAAACTGTAACGATCATAATGCTAAGCTAACGGATGGGTATTGTCCATCACATCATTCTCTAATGATGTGATACCGTTCATCAAATGACAACAGATGTCTATGGTTAGGAAACATAACCGTTCATCAAACTTAACGAGCTAGTCAAGTAGAGGCATACTAGGGACACTCTCTTTTGTCTATGTATTCACACATGTACTATGTTTCCGGTTAATACAATTCTAGCATGAATAATAAACATTTATCATGATCTAAGGAAATATAAATAACAACTTTATTATTGCCTCTAGGGCATATTTCCTTTAGTCTCCCACTTGCACTAGAGTCAATAATCTAGATTACATAGTAATGATTCTAACACCCATGGAGTCTTGGTGCTGATCATATTTTGCTCGTGGAAGAGGCTTACTCAACGGGTCTGCAACATTCAGGTCCGTATGTATCTTGCAAATCTCTATGTCTCCCTCCTTGACTTGATCGCAGATGGAATTGAAGCGTCTCTTGATGTGTTTGGTTCTCTTGTGAAATCTGGATTCCTTTGCCAAGGCAATACCTCCAGTATTGTCACAAAATATTTTCATTGGACCCGATGCACTAGGTATTACACCTAGATCGGATATGAACTCCTTCATCCAGACTCCTTCATTTGCTGCTTCCGAAGCAGCTATGTACTCCGCTTCACAAGTAGATCCCGCCACGATGCTCTGCTTGGAACTGCACCAAATGACAGCTCCACCATTCAATATAAATACGTACCCGGTTTGCGACTTAGAGTCATCCGGATCAGTGTCAAAGCTTGCATCGACGTAACCATTTTCGACATGCTCTTTGTCACCTCCATAAACGAGAAACATATCCTTAGTCCTTTTCAGGTATTTCAGGATGTTCTTGTCCGTTGTCTAGTGATCCACTCATGTATTACTTTGGTTCCTCCCTGCTATACTTATAGCAACATGCACATTAGGTCTGGCACACAGCATTGCATACATGATAGAACCTATGGCTGAAGCATAGGGACTAACTTTCATTTTTTCTCTATCTTCTACAGTGGTCGGGCATTGAGTCTGACTGAACTTCACACCTTGTAACACATGCAAGAACCCTTTCTTTGACTGATCCATGTTGAACTTCTTCGAAACTTTATCAAGGTCTGTGCTTTGTGAAAGTCCAATTGAGCGTCTTCATCTATCTCTATAGATCTTGATGCCCAATATGTAAGCAGCTTCATCGAGGTCTTTCCTTGAACTTTTTTATTCAAGTATCCTTTTATACTATCCAGAAATTTTGTATTACTTCCAATCAAAAATATGTCATCTATATATAATATTAGAAATGCTACAGAGCTCCCACTCACTTTCTTGTAAATACAGGCATCTCCAAAAGTCTGTATAAAACCATATGCTTTGATCACATTATCAAAGCATACATTCCAACTCTGAGAGGCTTGCACCAGTCCATAAATGGTTCGCTGGAGCTTGCACACTTTGTTAGCACCCTTTGGATCGATAAAACCTTCTGGTTGCATCATATACAATAGTTCTTTAAGAAATCCATTAAGGAATGTAGTTTTGACATCCATTTGCTAAATTTCATAATCATACAAGCGACAATTGCTAACATGATTTGGACAGACTTAAGCATCGCTACAGGTGAGAAGGTCTCATCGTAGTCAACTCCTTGAACTTGTCCAAAACCTTTTGCAACAAGTCGAGCTTTGTAGACAGTAACATTACCGTCAGCTTAAGTCTTCTTCTTGAAGATCCATTTATTTTCTATAGCTTGCTGATCATCGGGCAAGTCCACCAAAGTCCACACTTTGCTCTCATACATGGATCCCATCTCAAATTTCATGCCCTCAAGCCATTTCGCGGAATCTAGGCTCATCATGGCTTCCTCATAGTTTGTAGGTTCATCATGGTCTAGTAACATGACTTCTAAAATAGGATTACTGTACCACTCTGGTGCGGATCATACTCTGGTTGACCTACGAGGTTCAGTAGTAACTTCATCTGAAGTTTCATGATCATCATCATTAGCTTCCTCACTAATCGGTGTAGGCATCGCTGGAAGTGATTTCTATGATAAACTACTTTTCAATTCGGGAGAAGGTACAACTACCTCATAAAGTTCTACTTTCCTCCCACACACTTCTTTCGAGAGAAACTCCTTCTCTAGAAAGGATCCATTCTTAGCAACGCATATTTTGCCTTCAGATCTATGATAGAAGGTGTACCCAACAGTTTCCTTTGGGTATCCTATGAAGAAGCATTTCTCCGATTTGGGTTCGAGCTTATCAAGTTGAAGGTTTTTCACATAAGCATCGTAGCCCCAAACTTTAAGAAACAACAACTTAGGTTTCTTGTCAAACCATAGTTCATATGGTGTCGTCTCAACAGATTTTGATGTTGCCCTATTTAACATGAAAGCAGCCATCTCTAAACAATAACCCCAAAACGATAGCGGTAAATCAGTAAGAGACATAATAGATCACACCATATCCAATAAAGTACGGTTATGACGTTCGGACACACCATTACGCTATGGTGTTCCAGGTGGCGTGAGTTGCGAAACTATTCCACATTGTTTCAAATGAAGACCAAACTCGTAGCTCAAATATTTGCCTCCACGATCAGATCGTAGAAACTTTATTTTCTTGTTATGATGATTTTCCACTTCACTCTAAAATTCTTTGAACTTTTCAAATGTTCCAGACTTATGTTTCATTAAGTAGATATTCCCATATATGCTAAAATCATCTGTGAAGGTTAGAAAATAACGATACCCGCCACAAGCCTCAACACTCATTGGATCGCATACATCGGTATGTATTATTTCCAATAAGTCAGTAGCTCGTTCCATTGTTCTGGAGAACAGAGTTTTAGTCATCTTGCCCATGAGGCATGGTTCGCAAGCACCAAGTGATTCATAATCAAGTGATTCCAAAAGCTCATCAGCATGGAGTTTCTTCGTGCGCTTTACACCAATATGACCTAAATGGCAGTGCCACAAATGAGTTGCACTATCATTACTAACTTTGCATCTTTTGGCTTCAATGTTATGAACATGTGTATCACCATGATCGAGGTCCAACAAAAATAGACCACTCAACAAGGGTGCATGACCATAAAAGATATTACTCATATAAATAGAAAAACCATTATTCTCTGATTCAAATGAATAACCATCTCGCATCAAACAAGATCCAGATATAATGTTGATGCTCAAAGCTTGCACCAAATAACAATTATTCAGGTCCACTACAAGAAATATGTCAACTATTGACCTTCTCTTAGTGACCCTAGCTGAATTGGTCGTAAATCCACGGCCATTTCGCTTGAAAGGGCTCAAACCCTGAATTGCCTTATACGAAATGGTCATAAAGCAGACAAGAGTGGTCCATGACCTTATTTCTACCTGATTACGACCAATATAAATGGTCATGAGGTTGTGAACGTGGATGCATTAGTACTTATTACTATGACTAGGCGCCACCTCATCAGTTTTGCCTATGTGTCATGTCCATGTGGCAGTTTTTGCCCTAGGTTGTGAAGCAACCTATATTTTTGTCATTCCCAAAATTCCCAAAAAAATCTCATAAATTCTTTGGGTCATATCTTCATCAAATATGTAAAAAACCTTCCTTGCGTAGTTCAAAAATAATTCAAAAATATTCATTTTCCTATTCTGTTCAGAAAAACACTTTGTGAAGGAAGTACCACTTTGGCATGTCCAAATGGTATTCATTTTCTACAGTGCTTTCCTCTACCCAAATAACCATCCTCCACCAAATGCCAGCTCAATCCATCCATTATTTTGAACCCGGCTTCAACATTCGTATTTATGTCCAGTGTGGTACTTTGCAAAGCAAGTACCACCTAGGCTCCTCCTTTTGAGCTGAAAATTTGTGAAGACGGTCTTCTTACTAATTGTTCATCCTCAGCCAAAACTCACACCCATTAGCCATGTGCATTTCCCGTACCCCTAATCAAACGCTTGGCTGCTTATTCATATTTGAGCATTGATCGGTCTCCTCGTGAGAATCTTATGTTGTGATTTTCTCCCTAGCACCTACCTGGGGAGTGCCCAACCCACTAGACATGCCTAGGCAGCCCAGAACACATGGCAACGCCACGGTCACGCGGTGATCACGCGGCGGGCATGCGAGTTTACGCGCTCTAGAGTTGGGGCCCTCGGCCACCGTCCAAACCTCGATGTATCGCCACCAAACCATGTATTTATGATTAAATAGGTACTTATGTAACTAGAAATGATTTTTGGAAAAAATAAATAGCAAACTATGAGGTAGCTGCAGTTCAAATTTGACCCGCTTCCAACTGAATCGGCGGGAATTTGTCTTTTTCACCAGAGGTGGATCAAAACTTTTGGCACCCAACCATTTTGTCAATTGTGCATTAAATATGGCCTAGTATTTTATAAAATTGATTTGGTCCAATTTTGCAACAAATATATGGTAGGTCCTTCATAAAAAAACTCATTTCACGCACTCGGAAAATGGAAAATGAATTTTCTGTGCAAAGAAAATGAAAACTTCCTTAGGCAACATTGTTTGCCATTCCAAGATGCACCCTTTTGCACAATATGAGATTATTTGAACAAAGTATGCCATGAATGTGGCCATAAGATTGATCATTTGGCTTGAAAGCCATGAATCTTCACGCATGATAACTCATTTCTGAGAACACTTTTTTAAAATAATTTCCGTATTACAAGTTTATTATTTTTCCTGGAAACTTGGTCACATATAATGACACAATGCGAAGGTTTTCCAATTTTTTGATTTTTTTGAATTTTTTATGCCCGTTTCAAAATGCGGTCAAAACGGCGGGCTTGACCGTTCCTAGCTAGTGGTTGAATCTTGGAAAACTTTTGATGTTTCTCTGATTAAATAGATACTTATGTACCTAGAAATGATTTTTGGAAAAAATAAATAGCAAACTATGGGGCAGCTGCAGTTCAAATTTGACCCGCTTCCAAGTGAATCGGCGGAAATTTGTCTTTTTCACGAGAGGTGGATCAAAACTTTTTACACCCAACCATTTTGTCAATTGTGCATTAAATATGTCCTAGTATTTTAGAAAATTAATTTGGTCCAATTTTGCAACAATTATTTGGGAGGTCCTTCACAAAAAAACCTCCTTTTGAGCACTCGAACAATGGAAAATAGTTTTTTCGCCCAAAGAAAATGAAAACTTCCTTAGGCAACATTGTTTGCTATTCCAATATGCACCCTTGTGCACAATATGATATCATTTGAACAAACTATGCCATGAATGTGGCCATAAGATTGATCATTTGGCTTGAAAGCCATTGACCTCCACATGTGAAAATGATTAAATATAGCTAGAAAGATCAGAAATGCATACAAATTGGTGCTCATCCATAAAATGTGGTCTAACTCTAGTGAAAATTCATATGGTTCCCTTTTGTAAAAATATTTTTGATAGCTGCTTCACAAAATCCCTTTATTTTTAGCACTTGGAAACTATTTTAAATCACAGACTTTTCGAACCATTCAGAACTGTTCTCATGGATCACCCCCTTAGCCGATCTGAACCGTCCATGCTTGGCGAATCCAACGTCTCTCACTTGGTCTCAGTAGCCCAAACAAAACCCTAGCAACCCCCGGTCGCCTCTCTCTCCCCTCTCCCTGAAAACACACCCGCCGCCGCCTCTCTCCCTCTCTCCCCGATCCAGAATCTCGCCGCCCAGTCGCAACGCTCACCATCCCCCCAACCTCGCCGCCGACCAACTCCTCTCCCCCAACCCCGCCGCCGGCCTTCTCTTACCCTAGCGCTGCCGCTCCAAACCCTCACCTTGGGAAGGGAAGGCCCCAGATCCAAGCCAGCATCTTCTCTCCCAAGGGAAGGGAGGGAAGGGAACGCCGCAGATCGAGATCCACATCGGAATCGGCGCGCCGTCATCGACCTGGCCCGTGACGTACCAAGGTCCTCCATGGAGATCCGACCCAGCAATAGCCCGTGTCCACCAAGGTCCTCCATGGCGTCCCACGCCGGCGTGCAGCACCTCCGCCAGATCCGCCTCGAGCGCTCACCCACAACCTCTCCCCGTGGCTAGGGTTACGGGGGCCGCGGCGGCTCCAATTCCGGTGCCTCTGCTTCGTCCTCTCCCTCCCTCCCACATGCATCTCCACCTTATGGACGGTGCTCCTGCGCTCGATCGCTACGGGATTGACGTGCGCGGTGCCTCCCTCGGGCAGCCTCCTCCACTGCGTGCGTGATGGCGGTGGATGGCCGTCCCGCAACCGCGGTGGCGCCTGTCCATGGCGTCGACTACACAAAACTCCCATGGTGAACTTCATCCCCTCTGGCTCCCTCCTCTCTCTTCTCAAGTTTGTGGCCCTCGTGCAACAGTAGTACCATGCTATGATTCATGGCCATCAAGTCATTTTTGTATTCAACTAGTGTTATGCTTTGGCCCGAATTGCTACAATCAAATGACTTTGTGCTAAATACTGTAATTGATGCTAGGCGCTATCACCTCTGCATATTTAGATCCTGCCTCTCAGATTTGCCATTCTAGTACGCGTTATATGCAGCGGACTTGTAGCATGTTCGCTGTGACTTTGTTGGAGCTGGTGGTTTCATTGATCCATGCCTAAATTAGTTGCTTAATGCCCCTCTTTACTATCAGATGTAAAATACCTTGATTGGATTATTAATACAAATGTGAGGATATTTCTGCCAAAAGAAAAAGAAACATTGCTGATGTGATAGCGCCTAGTTTTGAGATGCAAGTGATGTTGATTCTGTTCATCAAGGTATGTGTAGTTGATTCATATTTCTCCTGCCCTTGTGCAGGGGAAGTTTTCATCCTTATAGCAGAGAAGAAGGGCTTCACTTCATCGTACCAGCCAGGAAAGGTGCATGGTGGTTGCAAGCCATGGAGGGGAGGCGGTCCTGTTCAACATCGGCTAATTGAACGCAAATCATGCGGCTTGTTGCTTGCCTAATTGAACACCTGCTGCTGCTACTGCGACACCATGGCTGGGGTGTCCAGTGGGTCGCGCCTACTTACCTGGCAGCAGTGGCGGCGGCTACAAGTTTTCTCCACTACTGCAACTCATCTCCAAGTCCTACAGCCTGGATCATCTCCTTCACCAGCGCCTACATTGGGTCTGAAGTCTGAACCTCTCTTCTGTACTCCATGTTTACTGAATTGCTCAAAAGTCTCCATAGTGTGTGTGTGCATGTGTGTGTGTGTGTTAGAGTGTAGGAGTGCAAATGGGCACCCTGTATGGTATTCTGTGGCCCTCTTTAGTTCAACTAAATGAACTGAATTTTTAGAAGTCACATAACATTTGAAAATTTAGTTTATTTGGTTAGATGATCTTTGTTCATAACACAGGCTTATTTTAGCTCTTTTAGTTCATTTTTTACTATTATCACTTGAATGTCTTTGTTATAATAAAGCACAACGGTTATGTATATATGTGCATATAGTGTTATCTGCAGCTAGTTGTATATGTGGTGCAGTTGTGCAGAGCTACTAGTCGTGCTTGGTACTTTAGTATTTTGCTTTCCTTTGTACTGGGTATATTATTTTCTGCTACTAATCGATGAACGCAATAAATAAAGAGAACCAAACTGCTTCTCTTGATTTCTGCTACATCGTTTCTACTTGTTTGTGTGTAAAACCATTCTTAAGCCTGAATGGTACTTTTCTTGTTTTTGTCTATTTTGTTCCTATGAAAAGTCTGCTCTCTTTAGCTCATGCTCGTTACCTCCTCCCCTCATGTTTCACGGGAAGATGATAAACCTTTTTAAGATCAAGGGGCAGAAGAAGGAAGAGGTGGCCAACTCAAATGTGGGGCCTCCTGTTAAGAAGCAAAGTCCAGGTATATGTCTATACCTGACCTCAAGGTTTAGTAGCTATTGTCCTGCTCATGCTCCTATTTGGTTGGGGGTGTTGATGAAATGGTAGGGTTAATTAAAGGGTTCTTGGTTAGCACTCCTTTTAAGTTTAGTTGATTTTCTCACTGTCTATCATCATGGCTTAAGTTTGGTTGTTGTTTTGAAATTTACATGGCTTAGGTTTTAATCAATTGGCATGTTCATGTTAGTTGTTATGGAGTAAATATGGCAAGAACAGTGGCAATTGAGCAACACCACTACTAGTATAACTCAGCTTTATTTACTAATCAGTAGGTATCTCGTACTAGTAGATTCAGAATATGCAGTCCTAAAAATTAAAGGGAGCAACAGTAAATGAGTTAAACAAAAATATTCGTCTGCAAATGTCGGTTTGTGTTCGATTTGATTTGGTTTGCTCTGTTGCTGAAGCTCCTATTTGCTCTAACCATTTTCGCACCAAATGCAGAATGTTCTGTTTTTATTAAGCCCTGATGTTTAGCCCCGATTAGTCTAATTATTTAGCCCTGATGTTTTAATTTATGGAGTTGTTGCTTCTTTGGTAAGATTTATTTCCTTGCTGTAGGCATAAGAATAAGCTGATATGAACATAATAATGATACTCTGCATGCTATGAGTAAAGTGCTATATTTTCTTGCGTCACCTTGTATGAATGAGCATATCGTCTTAATTATCTGGGGAACAAAAATCATTGTATTAGCTGAATTTGTGTTATCATTCTAAAGAACTTGTCCCTTTTTTGAATGTTCTGTTCATAATATATTGGCTCCAGTGTTTTGATTGTTCTCTTCTGATTCATGTAACAGGGCGACGGCCGAAGGCATGATGATAGTTCTATTGTTGTCCTAGTGTAGCGAAGGTGGCCTAGTCGACTATGGTCACGTAGTTAGTCATGCATACAGTTTCATCTGACTGGAGCAGGAGCCCAGTTTGTGTTGTCCCTATATCTGTGTGACTGATTGTATTTATATCTATGTTATTACACTATAGTAGAGCTTGTAACTGTGTCATGACAGAAGGAGCCCAGTATATCTGTATGACTGTGATTGATTTTCGCAGTTGTTATTTGAAATATTACTTGTGTTTTATGTCTGTTCTTATTTAAACATGGTTATTTATTTATATCAAATTGTCAAATTGTAATCTGAATAATATGATGCTACCAAAAGGGTCCCACTTTAATAGAACCTGGCAACCAGGACCCATCTAACTAGTGGACCCTTCTTTTGAAAAAAAACTAAATTTGTTTAGACAAAAAGGCCACAACCCAACAATAAAAAGGTTGCAATGTTGGGCTTGGCCCATGAAGCTGATAAAAAATTGATAGAAAAAATATATAAAAAGGCCGAATTGTTGGGCTAGGCCCATGTAGAACACCGAATTGGACCGGGCTGAATCTTATCCACGTCAGCTTGCCACGCTGGATCCTACGTGGCTTGGGGAGGTTGCTAGTGACCAAAAATTTGGTCAAAGAACCAACGACCTTTTACAGAAGGTCGTTAATTTTAGTTTACGACCGCCAGCTTTTGACCTTCTGTTTTTGGTCACGAAAAGGTCCCAAATGAAAAACTATGACCTTTCAGCAGCCAATAGTGAGGGTCACAAGTTGACATATTTCTTGTAGTGGTCTAAACTAATCCCGAAGGTAGATGTAGAGGTAGCGTGCCGATGGCGATCACATCGACCTTGGAACCATTTCCGACGCGCATCGTCACCTTGTCCTTAGCCAATCTTTGTTTAATCCGTAGCCCCTGTTTTGAGTTGCAAATATGAGCAACAGAACCAGTATCAAATACCCAGGCGCTACTACGAGCATTAGTAAGGTACAATCAATAACATGTATATCAAATATACCTTTGACTTTGCCATCCTTCTTATCCGCCAAATACTTGGGGCAGTTCCGCTTCCAGGTACCAGTCCATTTGAAGTAGAAGCACTCGGTTTCAGGCTTAGGTCCAGACTTGGGTTTCTTCCCGGGATTAGCAACTTGCTTGCTATTCTTCTTGAAGTTCCCCTTCTTCCCTTTGCCCTTTTTCTTGAAACTAGTGGTCTTGTTAACCATCAACACTTGATGCTCCTTCTTGATTTCTACCTCCTCGGCTTTTAGCATTGCGAAGAGCTCGGGAATAGTCTTTTCCATCCCTTGCATATTATAGTTCATGATGAAGCCTTTATAGCTTTGTGGCAGTGATTGAAGAACTCTGTCAATGACACTATCATCAGGAAGATTAACTACCAGCTGAGTCAATTGGTTATGCTACCCAGATATTTGGGTATGTGTTCACTGACAGAACTATTCTCCTCCATCTTGCAGTTATAGAAATTGTTGGAGACTTCATGTCTCTCAACTCGGGCATTTGCTTGAAATATTAACTTCAACTCTCGGAACATCTCATACGCTCCATGACGTTCCAAACGTCTTTGAAGTCCCTATTCTAAGCCGTAAAGCATGGCACACTGAACTATTGAGTAGTCATCACATCAAGTCCGCCAGACGTTCATAACATCAGCATATGCTCCTGCAGCAGGCCTTGCACCTAGCGGTGCTTCCAGGACGTAATTCTTCTGTGCAGCAATGAGGATAATCCTAAAGTTACGGACCCAGTCCGTGTAATTGCTACCATCATCTTTCAACTTAGCTTTCTCTAGGAATGCATTAAAATGCAAGGGAACGGTAGCACGGGCCATTGATATACAACAACATAGATATGCAAAAAACTATCTGGACTAAGTTCAAGATAAATTAAAGTTCAATTAATCATATTACTAAAGAACTCCCACTTATATAGACATCCCTCTAGTCATCTAAATGATCACATGATCCATATCAACTAAACCATGTCCGATCATCACGTGAGATGGAGTAGTTTTCAATGGTGAACATATCTATGTTGATCATATCTACTATATGATTCATGTTCGACCTTTCGGTCTCAGTGTTCCGAGGCCATATCTGCATATGCTAGGCTCGTCAAATTTAACCAGAGTATTCTGCACGTGCAAAACTGGCTTGCACCCTTTGTATGTGAACATAGAGCTTATCACATCCGATCATCACGTGGTGTCTCGGCACGACGAACTGTAGCAATGGTGCATACTCAGGGAGAACACTTATACCTTGAAATTTAGTGAGGGGTCATCTTATAATGCTACCATCGTACTAAGCAAAATAAGATGCATAAAAGATAAACATCACATGCAATCAAAAATGTGTGACATGATATGGCCATCATCATCTTGTTCCTTTGATCTCCATCTCCAAAGCACCATCATGATCTCCATCGTCACCGGCTTGACACCTTGATCTCCATCGTAGCATCGTTGTCGTGTCGCCAACTATTGCTTCTACAACTATTGCTACCTCTTCGTGATAAAGTAATGGAATTACAAGGCGATTGCATTTCATACAATAAAGCAACAACCATATGGCTCCTGCCAGTTGTCGATGACTCTGTTACAAAACATGATCATCTCATACAACAATTTATATCACATCATGTCTTGAAGATATCACATCACAACAAGCCCTGCAAAAACAAGTTAGACGTCTTCTACTTTGTTGTTGCAAGTTTTACGTGGCTGCTACGGGCTTCTAGCAAGAACCGTTCTTACCTACGCATCAAAACCACAACGATTTTTCGTCAAGTGTGCTGTTTTAACCTTCAACAAGGACTGGCCGTAGTCAAACTCGATTCAACTAAAGTTGGAGAAACAGACACCCGCCAGCCACCTGTGTGCAAAGCACGTCGGTAGAACTAGTCTCATGAACACGGTCTGTAATGTCGGTTTGGGGCGCTTCATCCAACAATACCACTAAATCAAAGTAAGACGTTGGTGGTAAGCAGTATGACTATTATCGCCCACAACTCTTTGTGTTCTACTCGTGCATATCATCTACGCATAAACTTGGCTCTAATAGCACTATTGGGGAATGTAGCATGCAATTTCAAAAAAATTCCTATGATCATGCAAGATCTATCTAAGAGATGCATAGCAACGAGAGGGAGGGAGTGTGTCCACGTACCGTCGTAGACTGAAAGCGGAAGCGTTGGTTAACACAGTTGTAATTGAACGTCCTCATGATCCAACCTATCCAACTACCGAACGTATGACACCTCCGTGTTCAGCACACGTTCAGCTCGATGTCGTACCTTGAACTCTTAATCTAGTAAAGGGTCGAGGAAGAGTTCTGTCAGCATGACGGTGTGGCGACAGTGTTGATGATGTGATACGCGCAGGGCTTCACCTGAGCACTACAACGCTATGACCGGAGGAGTAAACTGTGGTAGGGGGCACCGCACATGGTTAAGAGAATTCTTGGTGTGCCTTTGGGGTGCCCCCTGGCCACGTATATAAAGGACGGGGAGGAGGAGGCGGCGGCCAAGGAGGGCATGCCAAGGGGGGAGTCCTACTTGGACTCCTAGTCTAAGAAGGATTCGGCCCCCCCTCCTTCCAATCAACGGAGAGGGGAAATGGGAAGGGAGAAAGGGAGAAGGAAATAGGGGGGCCGCGCCCCCTTCCCTTGTCCAATTCGGATTGGGGCAAGGGGGGTGCGTGCCACCTCCCGTGGCCTGCCTCCGCTCCTCCACTATGGCCTAATAGGCCCAATAGCTTTCCCTGGGGGGGTGTTGGGGAACGTAGTAATTTCAAAAAATTTCCTACGCACACGCAAGATCATGGTGATGACATAGCAACGAGAGGGGAGAGTGTTGTCCACGTACCCTCGTAGACCGTAAGCGGAAGCGTTAGCACAACGCGGTTGATGTAGTCCTACGTCTTCACGATCCGACCGATCCAAGCACCGAACGTACGGCACCTCCGAGTTCAGCACACGTTCAGCTCGATGACGATCCCCGGGCTCCGATCCAGCAAAGCTTCGGGGATGAGTTCCGTCAGCACGACGGCGTGGTGACGATGATGATGTTCTACTGGCGCAGGGCTTCGCCTAAGCTTCGCGACGATACGACCGAGGTGGAATATGGTGGAGGGGGCACCGCACACGGCTAAGGAACGATCCGTAGATCAACTTGTGTGTCATGGGGTGCCCCCTTGCCCCCGTATATAAAGGAGGGAGGGTAAGGTGCGGCCGGCCCCTTTGGGGTGCGCCTGGAGGAGTCCTACTCCCGATGGGAGTAGGACTCCCCCTTCTTGCCTTGGTGGAGAAGAAAAGGGGGGAGGGGAAAGAGTAAAGGGGGGCGCCGCCCCCCCCCCCTTCCTTGTCCTATTCGGACTAGGGGGAGAGGGGGCGCGCGGCCTGCCCTGGCCGGACCTCCTCTTCTCCCTCATGGCCCACTAAGGCCCATTAACCCCCGGGAGGGTTCCGGTGACCCCCCGGTGTTCCGATAAAATCCCGATTTCACCCGGAACCTTTCCGATGTCCAAATATAGGCTTCCAATATATCAATCTTTATGTCTCGACCATTTCGAGACTCCTCGTCATGTCCGTGATCACATCTGGGACTCCGAACAAACTTCGGTACATCAAAACTTATAAACTCATAATAAAACTGTCATCATAACGTTAAGCGTGCGGACCCTACGGGTTCGAGAACTATGTAGACATGACCTAGAACCATTCTCGGTCAATAACCAATAGCGGAACCTGGATGCCCATATTGGTTCCTAAATATTCTACGAAGATCTTTATCGGTCAAACCGCATAACAACATACGTTGTTCCCTTTGTCATCGGTATGTTACTTGCCCGAGATTTGATCGTCGGTATCCAATACCTAGTTCAATCTCGTTACTGGCAAGTCTCTTTACTCGTTCTGTAACACATCATCTTATTACTAACTCATTAGTTATAATGCTTGCAAGGCTTAAGTGATGAGTATTACCGAGAGGGCCCAGCGATACCTCTCCGACAATCGGAGTGACAAAACCTAATCTCGAATTATGCCAACTCAACATGTACCTTCGGAAACACCTGTAGAGCACCTTTATAATCACCCAGTTACGTTGTGACGTTTGGTAGCACACAAAGTGTTCTTCCGGTAAACGTGAGTTGCACAATCTCATAGTTGCAGGAACTTTGTATAAGTCATGAAGAAAGCAATAGCAACATACTAAACGATCAAGTGCTAGGCTAACAGATGTGATCCCATTAATCAAATGACAACACATGTCTATGGTTAGGAAACATAACCATCTTTGATTAATGAGCTAGTCAAGTAGAGGCATACTAGTGACTATATGTTTGTCTATGTATTTTCACACATGTATCATGTTTTCGGTTAATACAGTTCTAGCATGAATAATAAACATTTATCATGATATGAGGAAATAAATAATAACTTTATTATTGCCTCTAGGGCATATTTCCTTCAGGGGGGGGGGGGGTTGGTAACCTCCCGGTACTCCGAAAAATCTCCGATCTTCGGAACCATTCGGTGTCCGTATATGACCTTCCAGTATATCAATCTTTACCTCTTGACGATTTTTACACTCCTCGTCATGTCCATGATCTCATCCCTGACTCCGAACAAACTTCGGTCATCAAAAACACATAACTCATAATACAAATCATCATCGAACGTTAAGCATGCGGACCCTACAGGTTCAAGAACTATGTAGACATGATCGAGACACATCTCCGATCAATAACCAATAGCGGAACCTGGATGCTCATATTGACTCCTACATATTCTCTGATGATCTTTATCAATCAAACCGCACAACAACATACGTTGTTCCCTTTGTCATTGGTATGTTACTTGCCCGAGATTCGGTCGTCGGTATCATCATACCTAGTTCAATCTCGTTACCGGCAAGTCTCTTTACTCGTTCCATAATGCTTCATCCTATAACTAACTCATTAGTCACATTGCTTGCAAGGCTTACAGTGATGAGCATTACCGAGAGGGCCCAGAGATACCTCTCCGATACACAGAGTGACAAATCCTAATCTTGATCTATGCCAATTGAACAAACACCTGCGGAGACACCTGTAGAGCATCTTTATAATCACCCCAGTTATGTTGTGACGTTTGATAGCACACAAGGTGTTCCTCCGGTATCCGGGAGTTGCATAATCTCATAGTCAGAGGAACATGTATAAGTCATGAAGAAAGCAGTAGCAATAAAACTGTAATGATCATAATGCTAAGCTAACGGATGGGTCTTGTCCATCACACCATTCTCTAATGATGGGATCCCGTTCATCAAATGACAACACATGTCTATGGTTAGGAAACATAACCATCTTTGATTAACGAGCTAGTCAAGTAGAGGCATACTAGGGACACTATGTTTTGTCTATGTATTCACACATGTACTAAGTTTCCGGTTAATACAATTCTAGCATGAATAATAAACATTTATCATGATATAAGGAAATATAAATAACAACTTTATTATTGCCTCTAGGGCATTTTTCTTTCAAATATGACACCCTTTGAACAAGTCATGCTACTATTAACCTAGCGTGTTGTTCATATCTGGTTGGTTTCAATTGTTTGGAACAAGATTATGTGATTCATAGGAATTTGCAATTTGTATTCCCATGGGGCCATAGGCCAGTATGTATGTATGTATGTATGTATGTATGTATAGGTGTATAAAATATGTAGAAATCCCCTTATACAATGGGGTAAATACAAATGGCTACATGACTATATCTATAGTACTCTAACACACCCCAAACTCATGGTAGATCAACAACACTGAGTTTGGAGAGATAGAAGCCATGCCACGCTCTAGTCTGGGCCTTCGTAAAAAAAAATCTTCCAACTGTAACTCAAAAGGCACATATTGAAGAGCAATAACCTGATTATGCACCCCAGCGCGCACATAAAATGCATCAACACCAATATGCTTGGTGAGTTCATGCTTCACAGGGTCACGCGCAATGCTAATAGCACATGTACTATCACATAATAGTAGAGTAGGTGTAGTGACAGAAACACCAAAGTCTTGAAGTAAGCACCGTAACCAAGTCACTTTTGCTGTCAAAAGAGCCATAGCTTACAACCCAACCTCTGCACTAAAACATAAAATTGCAATATGTTTCTTCGTCTTCCAGGCAATGAGAGAACTACCAAGAAAAATATAATAAGTAGAAAATGAATATTCGAGGGAACACTAACCCACGTAGCATCCGAATGAGCCTGAAGTTGCAATGAATTGCAGCAAGGAAATAACAGGCAGTGAGAGATTGTGCCACAAATATATCGGAGAGCACGAAGGAGGTGACTATAGTAAACCGAAGTAGGAGCAAAGACAAATAGACTTAGAATATGGACTGGATAAAAGATATCCGAATGAGTGACAACTAGATCGAGAAGATGCCCAGCAAGATGAAAATAACGTGTGGGATCAGACAAGGGGTCACCATCAGTATCACTGAGATGAACATTGAGCTCCATGGGAGTCTAAACAGTGTGCTTATTAGTAAGAGCAGCACGAGCAAGAAGATCCTGGATATACTTTTCTTGGAAAATAAAAAAGCCATTAGAGGTAGAAGCGAGACATAAGAATCGTCTCACTAAGATGGACCTTCACAAAGGCAATATACTCTGGGTCATCGCCAGTGATGATCATGTCATCAACATATAGAAGAAGAAGAGTCCGACCACAAGCTGAAAGGTGGATAAACAACGCCAGATCATGAGCACTCGCTGAAAAACCGGCGGCGGTCACCACATAGGCAAAATGCTTAAACCAGGCATGGGAGGATTGCTTAAGGCCATAGAGAGAGTGAAGAAGACGAAAAACCATGCCATCAGGAATATAATACCTAGGCAGTGGTCGCATGTAAACCTACTCATGCATCTCACCGTTAAGAAAGACATTCTTGACATCAAGCTGAGATAGCAAGAAGTGTGCGCACAGTGGTCATATGGGCCACAGGAGCAAAATCTCATCATAATCATGACTGTGCTCCTGTTAAAAGCCACAAGACGATCTTTGTAATGCTCAAGAGAACCATCAGAGCGAGTCTTAACCTTGTAGAGTCATAAGTGATGGGATGGACATGAGGAGGAAGAGAAACAAGATCCCATGTGCCGGTGCGCCCAAGAGAAGCAAGCTCCTCTGCCATCGCATACTGCCATTCGGAATGAATAACAACTTCACCATAAGAAGTCGACTCAAGAACAGCAGTGTCAACTCGTGGAAAACCAAGGTTGTCAACATGCGGAAGGTGATGAGGACATAAGCCATAAGTACGCTGAGACGAGGAAGTTGGCACATCACTAGACGCATCCACATTACGAGGATGGCGAGTATAATACTTCGGAAAAGATGGAAGAACACGAGGATCAATCACCTAGGTAGACTCAGGGGATGGAGAAGTCGTCGGGGATGAAGGTGCAGAATCCCATGACAAACGAGGTGAGGAAACCATGGGAGATGGCGACGTCGAATTTGCAATAGTTGGAGAAGTAGGGCATGGGACGGATGGACAAGAGCTTAACGAGAGTGATAAGGTGTGTCAGGAAAAGTGAGGTAAGAGATACCTCCACTCAAAAAGTTCAAGGAAGATGGACGCAGGTAGAAGGGACGAGACTAATCAAAAGTCACATCCCGAGAAATACGCATCCGACAACTGACAGGTTCCCAGCAACGATATCCCTTATGCTCATCACTATATCCTGAGAAGACACACTCTAAGAGAGCGAGCGAACAGTTTGGTGCATTCAGAAGGGGCAAGAAGAACATAGTAAATACAACCAAACAAATGAAGCGTGGATTAATCAGGAGAACGATCAAAGGGACGCTCGAAAGAAATGCCACCCTGCAAAGTAGTGGACATCTGAATGTTGGTGAGATAGGTGTAAGTGGAGACAGCCTCTGCCCAAAAGTGAGCGGAAGACGGGCGGCGATCATGGATGCCTGAGCTATCTGAAGAAGGAGACGATGCTTGCGCTCAGCCACACCATTCTGAGCATGAGCACCATGACAAGAGAACTGAGCAAGAGTACCTGTCGTGGTTCTAAACCTGACAGTAGAGTGGGGGTAGGTATGGAGAGGCAAGGTCCTAGCTATGGAGAGGTTGTAAACACAAGGGATGTACGAGTTCAGGCCCTTCTCGGAAGAAGTAATAGCCCTACGTCTCGGAGCCCGGAGGCGGTCGAGTGGATTATGAGTATATGAGTTACAAGGTGCCGAACCCCTCTACCTGTGGAGGGGGGTGGCTTATATAGAGTGCGCCAGGACCCCAGCCAGCCCACGTAGGAGAGGGTTTAAGGTGAGTTAAGTCTGGGGCGTTACTGGAAACGCCTCACATAAAGTGTCTTTACTATCATAAAGCCTACTTAATTACAGGCCGTTGCAGTGCAGAGTGCCTCTTGACCTCCTGGTGGTCGAGTGAGTCTTCGTGGTCGAGTCCTTCAATGCAGTCGAGTGAGTCCTTCGTTGGTCGACTGGAAGGCGACCTCTTCTAAGGGTGTCCTTGGGTAAGGTACTTAGATCAGGTCCATGACCCTACCCTAGGTACATGACCCCATCATTAGCCCCCGAATGGATTGAGGCTTCGAGTGAGGAAGGAGTTGATGTCGTTTCCGATTAACCTTTGCGCTCTGGTCGTGCGTTGTTCTGGACCAAAGAATCTCTTCGTCGACAGTGAGCAACTTGTCTTCAGTCGACTCGATCCATTCTCTTCTTGCGTCGAGTGATCTTTCGGGCTTCGACGATCTCCGAGCGACGGATCGCGGGAAACCCCGTGTCTGACAGACTGATCTGCTGTTCGCGGATTCGCGGGATGCGAAATTTGGGGACGCGCGCGAAGCGGAGCGGACCGCGGCGTTCGGATGGGACGGGACATAGACGCCTCGATCTCCGCGCCGCTTTCTTCGCCACGTATCCCGTCTGCATAACTGTTCCTGGATATGATTAGATCGACCGGGCCCACCTGTCATCCACTCGGAAGGGACCTTATAAATGCGCCCGGCGAGGATTTCTGTACTGTGCCTCAGCATTCTCTCTCTCTCTCTGCTCCCTTCGTCCCCGTCCAGCGCGCTCGCTCTCGCCCCCGCACAACTTCCCCACGCGCATCTCGCCGGCAACCATGGCCAAGGAGAAGACGGCGGCGCTGGAACGTGCGAAGAAGGCGTCGGCGTCGGAGAAGGCGAAGGGGAGATCTACCAGCCGCGGCGGGTCTTCGTCCAGATCCCGCCTGCCGAAGGGCTGGGTCCAAGGAGACTGGATCCAGTCGACCATCACAGAAAAAGACCTCCTCGACATGGCCAACGAGGGCTTGATCCCTCATGGAGCTGCGAGGCTTCCGGGGAAGGAGTGGCAGCCCCAGCCAGAAGAGGGTGAGTGTGTGCTCTTGGCCACCCATGTTGATCGTGGATTTTCTTTGCCGCCGAGTATTTTCTTCCGTGGCTTCTTGAACTTCTTTGGAGCGCAGCTCCACCACTTTACCCCAAATTCTATCGCCTATCTTGCCGCATTTGTGTCCATGTGTGAGGGTTTCTTGGGCTGTCGACCGCACTGGGGTTTGTTCAAGCATATATTCACGTGTCGCTCTCAGACCGTGAAGAAGGCGAGCCCAGGCGATGAAAGAACCCGAGTCGTCCAAATGTGTGGGGGTCTGGGGATCCAGGTGAGGAATAAGAGCACCTTCCCGCCCATGACCTTTCCCGAGTCAGTCAGAGGCTGGCAGTCGACCTGGTTCTACTGCCAGGACCAGTCGACGCCGGGGCAGTCGAGTGGACTCCCTCAGTTTACCATGGACCGAGTGAACAAGCCCTCCTCTCTGAAGTTGATTCCGGAGGAGAAAGCTGACGTGAAGATGTTGATGGAGCGCGTGGTGCAGTTGGTTCGGGAGGGAGTGACGGGCATGGACCTCCTGGAGGTCTTCCTTAGGCGTCGCATCCAGCCCCTTCAGTTCCGGAGCCACTGCATGTGGTTGTACTGTGGGACTGAAGACGAGACTCGAGTCCATCCAGAAGCAGTCGACGATGTCACTCTGGAAAGATGGATGGTAGCCGTTACCGGAAACAAGGATAACCCACGCGGAGCCAGAAGGATTCCTCCACTTGACCACAACAACGATCCAAACAAGGTACATTTGCTCTGCTCTCCACTGTGTTCTTGTCGCATTCATTTCCGTTTATCCTGCCGACTGGTCGACTGATCCTTGTCTTGATATCTGTTAGGCTCTCACCGAGCTGTACTCGATGCCCAATGGGGCACAAGCTCCGACTGAGGAGGGTGAGGCGAGTGGGGGCGAGAGCCAGGAAGAGGAGGAATGGGACTCGGACGTTGCAGAGGATGATGATGACGATGATGATGATGACGGTGATGAAGATGACGTTGAGGACGAGGAAGAAGAGGAGGAGGAGGTCGTACCACCGTGCTCAGAAAGGCGGTCGAAGCTTGTCCACGACCCTTCGACTGAACGTGGCAAGGGGGTTGCGACCGTTGTTCAGTCGACCAAGCGCCCTCGGACCACCTCTCCGGTGCCGACTGAAAAGGCGCCGAAGCAGCCCAGGGCGGCCTCGTCGAAGCCGATCAAGCTCCTGCCGAAGATGAAGGTGTCCATCCCCACCATATCAGGGTAATCGTGCTGCTTAAGTCTTCTTATTTTGTGTGAACTTTGTCTCTGGTCGACGCTGAAGTTAGTCGACTGATCCTTTGGAGTTGCAGTGCTGCTACTTCTGAAACCTCAGCCCGGGCTGATGACCACGAGATGGAGGACGCAGCAACTTCGAAACCAGGTACTGTATTCTTAACGCCGTTCTTAGTCGACTGACTCGCGATCTCTGATCCTGATTCTTCTCCGTAGCTCCACCCAATACTGTTATCAATCTCCCTGATGATGATGAGGATGAAGAACCACTGAAGCGCAGGAGGAGTAGGAAAGCGTCCGCCAGTAAGGTGCCCCAGGATGTGACGGCGCCTGAGATTCTGATTGCGGAGGAAGAGAACACCACTCGACACACGGTGTCCTTCGCAGATCCATTGACGAGTGCTCAGCAGCCCTCCCTCTTCACGACGCACCACGTCCCAGAGGACCAAGCTGGCGCGGCGAAGGAAGCGATACGCCAGGCGGGAATCATGATGGAGCAGTTAAAGACCATCCGGGATGCGAGCCAGGCAGCTTATGACGCCAGTTCTGCCCTTCAAAGCAATGTTCAGGTCAGTCGACCACTGTTTGTTCTGTTGGATATGCTACCAAAAACTTTTCCTTTCCGGAATTTATAGTAGTCACCCACTGGGTGTGTCGATTAAACTCCGTGTTAGCGGGGGCACGCTGAGTGCACCCGCTGGGTGTAGTCCCCAAGGCTAAGGTCGACTGCTGGCAGTCGGCCTTAGGCTTTATGATGTCAGTCTTTCTGTCAGTCGACTATGTCGACTGGATTTCACAAACCGGTGGGGGCACGCTGAGTGCACCCACTGGGTGTAGTCCCCGAGACTGTGGTCGACTGCTTGCAGTTGATTACAGTCTTAAAGAATACATCTCTCTTTTTTTTTGAGGTCGACTGGTCGACTTTGTCTTCAACAGAATTAGTGGGGGCACGCTGAGTGCACCCACTGGGTGTAGTCCCCGAGACTACGGTCGAATGCTTGTATTCGGCTGTAGTCTTAGAAACGTGTGTTTTTTCCTTTTTCACTCGGAAGTGAATTATATTTGACATTTAGTCGATTGGTTCTTCGCAGAACTCTTGTGATCTTGTGGCTCGCTACTCTGAGCTGGAAAACAAGCACACTCAACTCGAGCTGAGCTTGAAGCTGGTTCAGGAGAAGCTGACGAAGGCAAAGGAGGAGACCGAAGGTATGTTTGGTGAGACCCTGACGACTGCTTTTCCCCTTGCTTGTTTCAAAATCTGATCTTGCTGTAACTTGCAGGTAAGGTAAGGGAGGCCCAACAGAAGAAAGACCTCGAACTAGCTGAGAAGATCAAGCTTGCTGACGAGAAGTTAGCTTCAGTCACCAAGCTTGAACAAGACAATACCAATCTGAAAGCTGCTCTTGGGATCGCCAACAAGGAGGTCAGTCGACTAAAAACTGATAAAGCTGCCCTGACCGACCAAGTCAGTAAGTTGACTGGGAAGAAAAATGATCTGGAGGCCTTCCTGAGTGGTCTTGCCAAGAAGCTGTTTCTTATGCTTGAAGGTAAACCTCTATGCTCGGCAAACATTTCCAATTGTGGTTTTTCCATTCGACCATCCCCTTGACTTAGTGATCATCCTTGCAGAATTTTGTCAAAACTTTGAAGAAGAAACTAGCCGGCTGGAGCCAAACCTCGACCCCGTCAATTCTCCGGTGAACGACGAAGTTGCCATGGATGTTTTCCGACTGGAGTCTCGTGTTGCAGCTGTCGTGGACTATCTCGCAAGGCTGAAGGCCGCCACATCTCGCATCGACTCGACGCTCTGGCCTGAGGAGACACTTCAGAATGACCTTGAGTCGCTGATGGCCCGCTTGAACACGATCCCTGGTCGAGTGCAGGAATGGAAGAAGTCCTCGGCTCGGTGTGGTGCAGATGTTGCTCTGTGTCTGGCCCGAGTCCACTGTAAAGATGCGCGAGAAGAGAAGCTGGCGGCCCTTCGGGTGGCCAACACCAAGAAACACGACTTCAGGTCCTTTATGGAAACTTTCCTTGCAGCTGCCACTCGGATCGCCGACGGAATTGACCTTGATGAATTCGTTGCACCTTCCAGCCCTCCACAGGAGGGGTAAAAAACTTCTTCTGGCTCGACGCTTTAAATTTGCCTCGGTATGCCGAGTGGAATTGTAACCGATAAACCTTAACAGGCTTAACGCCTGAGCACTCTCGGTTCCTTTAGATATCGATTCAAACTTGAATTTGGTGCTTGAATACGATTGCCTTTGGCTCGAAATGTCTTTTGCATGTTCAAAGCAAGGCGCCTTTACTGCAATCAACTTATTCTTTAGTCCACTTAGGCGAGCACTGGGCTGTGGCTAAGCCTCCGAGTGGAAGCCCGGCTTACCACTCGGTAGGATTTCTATAACTTAGGCGAGCACTGGGCTGCAGCTAAGCCCCCGAGTGAGAGGTTTACTCTTCACTCGGTAGGATTTTGATAACTTAGGCTAGCACTGGGCTGCAGCTAAGCCTCCGAGTGAGAGGTTTGCTCTTCACTCGGTAGGATTTTTATGACTTAGGCGAGTGCTTGGACTACAGCTAAGCCTCCGAGTGAGAGGGTCGCTCTTCACTCGGTAGGATTTTTGTAACTTAGGCGAGCACAGGGCTGCAGCTAAGCCTCTGAGTGAAAGTCTGGCTTACCACTCGGTAGGATTTTGATAACTTAGGCGAGTGCTTGGACTGCAGCTAAGCCCCCGAGTGAGAGGGTTGCTCTTCACTCGGTAGGATTTTTATAACTTAGGCGAGTGCTTGGACTGCAGCTAAGCCTCTGAGTGAGAGGGTTGCTCTTCACTCGGTAGGATTTTTGTAACTTAGGCGAGTGCGTGGACTGCAGCTAAGCCTCCGAGTGAGAGGGTTGCTCTTCACTCGGTAGGATTTTTGTAACTTAGGCGAGTGCTTGGACTGCAGCTAAGCCTCCGAGTGAAAGTCTGGCCTACCACTCGGTAGGATTTTGATAACTTAGGCGAGTGCTTGGACTGCAGCTAAGCCCCCGAGTGAGAGGGTTGCTCTTCACTCGGTAGGATTTTTATAACTTAGGCGAGCACAGGGCTGCAGCTAAGCCTCCGAGTGAAAGTCTGGCTTACCACTCGGTAGGATTTTGATAACTTAGGCGAGTGCTTGGACTGTAGCTAAGCCTCCGAGTGAGAGGGTTGCTCTTCACTCGGTAGGATTTTTGTAACTTAGGCGAGTGCTTGGACTGCAGCTAAGCCTCCGAGTGAAAGTCTGGCTTACCACTCGGTAGGATTTTGATAACTTAGGTGAGTGCTTGGACTGCAGCTAAGCCCCCGAGTGAGAGGGTTGCTCTTCACTCGGTAGGATTTTGATAACTTAGGCGAAACGGATTCGCAGCTAAGCCTCCGAGTGGGAGTCTGGCTCACCACTCGGTAGGATTTTTACAAACTTAGGCGAAATGGATTCTCAGCTAAGTCACCCACTGAGGGGGAATTTTATTGGACAAAAATAAAAAGTGACAGAAATTATGGAGGAACTATGACACTATTATTTTGAGGTCCATGAACTACAGAAGTACTTTATTGCAACTCATCCGAGTGTTAAAACTTAAGTATAAAATGGGCGGAGTAGTTCCGCGTTCCAAGCTCGGGGCTCATCGATATTATGCTCGACGTTGTAAAGACAGTACGCCCCGTTGTGGAGAACCTTGGTGACGATGAAGGGACCTTCCCAAGAAGGAGCAAGCTTGTGTGGTTTGTGCTGATCCACTCGGAGAACTAAATCTCCTTCCTGGAAGGCTCGACCTCTCACATTTCTGGCGTGGAAACGACACAAATCTTGTTGGTAGATGGTCGACCGGATCAGAGCCATCTGTCTTTCTTCCTCTAAAAGGTCGACTGCGTCCTGCCGCGCTTGTTCAGCTTCTGCTTCGTTGTAGATTTCAACTCGAGGAGCATTGTGGAGAAGATCACTCGGCAAGACTGCTTCAGCTCCGTAGACCAAGAAGAATGGAGTTCTTCTGGTCGATCGATTAGGTGTGGTCCGCAGTCCCCAAAGCACTGAGGGAAGTTCATCGACCCAAGCTCCAGCTGCATGCTTGAGATCACGCATCAGTCGGGGTTTCAATCCCTTGAGAATCAGGCCATTGGCTCGCTCTGCTTGTCCATTCGACTGCGGATGGGCGACTGAAGCGTAGTCGACCCGTGTGCCTTGAGAGCTACAGAAATCTCTGAATTCCTCTGAGTCAAAGTTCGACCCATTATCCGTAATGATGCTGTGCGGGACTCCATATCTGAATATTAGTTCCCTGATGAAGCTAACAGCAGTACCGGCATCAAGGTTCTTGATTGGTTTAGCCTCAATCCACTTGGTGAACTTGTCGACTGCCACCAGTACATGCGTGAAGCCACTTCGCCCTGTTCTCAAAGGACCGACCATGTCCGACCCCCATACTGCGAAAGGCCATACGAGTGGAATGGTCTTCAGGGCTGATGCAGGCTTGTGCGACATATTCGAGTAAAACTGACATCCCTCGCACTTATCCACTATCTCTTTTGCCATCTCATTCGCCTTTGGCCAGTAAAATCCGGCTCGGTATGCTTTGGCCACGATGGTCCGAGAGGACGCATGATGACCACAGGTTCCCGAGTGGATATCATTGAGGATGAGTCGACCTTCTTCTGGTGTTATGCACTTCTGACCGACTCCTGCTTTCCACATCTGCAAAGATCATCAGAGTGGAGTTGATATGCGGATATCCTTCCTCACTGTCCTCCTTGTCTTCAGCCTTGTCCGACTCCTTCTCCTTGTCCTTAGACTGTTTTCCCTGAAACTGCTGGATCAGGAGTCGACATTGGCGAGTGGTGTGCTTCGGGTAGATGATATTCCCCTCTTCGTCTTTATTCATGTGGATGTGACATGGCATATCCATTACGTCGTTCCCTTCTTTATCCTTTACCTTCTTGGGGTTCCAGGATCCTTTTGGTTTCCCCTTAAACTTTCCCTGAGTCACGGCCAGAGCCTCTCCAGGAGCTGCCGGTTCAGCCTTCCGCTTCTGTTTCCGACTGGTGTTTCCTTTTTCCGACTGACTCGGCTTGTGCTTGCCACTTCGGAGTCGGTCTTCTTCTTCGCCGTTGGCGTACTTGGTAGCAATCTCCATCATCCGACTCAAAGTCATGTCACCGGTTCGACCAAACTTCAAACTCAGTTCTCTGTTCTTGACGCCATCTTTGAAGGCGCAGACTGCCTGATGATCAGACACGTTCTCCACAGTGTGGTGCAAAGTGATCCACCTCTGAATATACTCTCTGAGAGTCTCATTAGCCTTCTGCACGCAGACTTGCAACTTTGTCAATCCAGCTGGTCGCTTGCAAGTTCCTTCAAACGTTCTGATGAACACTCGGGACAGATCTTCCCAAGTGTAAATGCTGCTAGGAGGTAATTGAGTCAACCACGCCCTGGCAGAACCTTCCAGCATGAGGGGCAAATGCTTCATGGCCACCTCGTCGTTCCCACCACCAATCTGAACTGCCACTCGGTAGTCTTCAAGCCAAGTTTCAGGCTTAGACTCACCAGTGAACTTGCTGACTCCTGTTGCCAACCTGAAATTGGGAGGGATAACTGCGGCTCTGATAGCTCTGCTGAAACATTCAGGACCAGAAACATGCACTCGACTGCTTGTGGGTGCATCTCTGTCGAGTCCGCCTCGATGGGCTCTGTTCCGGTCGACCAAACCTTGCACGATAATGGATCGCGCGTCGAAGCCTGGTTCTCTGGGGTCGACTGGAACCCTTCGCCCTGTACGGTACTGACGCCTGTCATCTTGCTGCCGAGGAGCGTAAGACCCACCCCTCGGAGGGGAATTGGGCACTCGACGCCTATCATCTCGGTCGAGTCGGTCGCCATATTGATCTCGTCGATTCTCGCGCCCTTCACGCCGCGGGGGCGATCTGGGGCTATGAGCCGACTGAACCGTATTCGCAGTGACGGATCGACTGTGAATTCTATTGCGCGACTGAGACACGGCTGAATTCTGATCTCCTGCTGCCCGGAGCAGATCCCTGATCTGCAGCAAACCTCTGCCCGCTTCCGACTGCGAAGGCTGGATGGACTCTGCTATACGGGTCGCAGCTGCTAAATTCTGGATTGGGGTTCGATATACCTGAGTCGGTGGGAAGAGTTGACGTCGACTGGTGTCGGGAACTCGTTGCCGCGCGCGCTCGTCGAGTGCTCGCTGAAGATTCTCTAGTCGAGTGCGTTCGGCCAAATTGGCCAGACGTGCCTCCTCCAAGGCACGAGCCTCGGGGGTTTCTCCTGCGATGGGAGTACGCAGGGCATCCACGTTCCTGCGGCGAAGTTCCTCTCTTTGTAGAGAGTCGAGTGGCTCGGGCTGGTACTCTTCGTGGCCTCGTGCGGGGTCGCCTCCGTCACCTGCTCCACCATCACGGGCGAAGCCAGGGGGACTGCGGGGCCCGTCGACCATCAAGATTTCCGCCGCTGGATCACTGCTACCGCACTCGGATGCAGTCTCTACGGAGCCAGTCGACAGATCGAACAAGCCGTAGAGAGATTCGTTGGGCTCGATCGCCGCAACTTGGGTGGTGGCCGATTGGCGAGCCACCGCGTGCCTCACCCATCGCTGAAGCCTCGACCGGCCCGAGCGCTTGCGCTGGCGGGAGACCGGGAGGGTGGACGATGGAGGGGTCGACGGTTGCCGCAGCAGAACGCCGCGGACACATGCGCGAGAATGCATCGCACCGCGGACGGGGAGCGCATCAACGTCGAGTGGAGCCTCCTGGAGCCACGCGGAGTCGTCGGCGATGAAGGTGAGAGTGCCGAGACGGATCTCTCGACCCTCGACCAAAACTCCAGCAGACACCATGATGAAAGTACTCGGAAGAATCGCAACTTCTCCACAAAATCGCTAAAACACCGGCCCCACGGTGGGAGCCAACTGTCGTGGTTCTAAACCTGACAGTAGAGTGGGGGGTAGGTATGGAGAGGCAAGGTCCTAGCTATGGAGAGGTTGTAAACACAAGGGATGTACGAGTTCAGGCCCTTCTCGGAAGAAGTAATAGCCCTACGTCTCGGAGCCCGGAGGCGGTCGAGTGGATTATGAGTATATGAGTTACAAGGTGCCGAACCCCTCTACCTGTGGAGGGGGGTGGCTTATATAGAGTGCGCCAGGACCCCAGCCAGCCCACGTAGGAGAGGGTTTAAGGTGAGTTAAGTCTGGGGCGTTACTGGAAACGCCTCACATAAAGTGTCTTTACTATCATAAAGCCTACTTAATTACAGGCCGTTGTAGTGCAGAGTGTCTCTTGACCTCCTGGTGGTCGAGTGAGTCTTCGTGGTCGAGTCCTTCAATGCAGTCGAGTGAGTCCTTCGTTGGTCGACTGGAAGGCGACCTCTTCTAAGGGTGTCCTTGGGTAAGGTACTTAGATCAGGTCCATGACCCTACCCTAGGTACATGACCGCATCAGTACCCTGCTCGACAAGAACTCCATGAAACATCTTGGAGATATACTCTCCAGCAGAGTCAACACAGAACACTCGAATGGGCGTAGAGAACTGAATGTGAACCATGGCAGCAAAACGCTTATAGATAGGTAAGACCTCACTATGAGAAGACATAAAATGTATCCAGGTGTGTTGAGAGAAATCATCTATAAAGATAACGCGGTAGTGATGACCTCCTTTCGAGGCAAAGGGATCTAGACCTATTTGGATAAGGTCAAAAGGACGCTAAGACACAGTCTCACTATGAGGATAAGGTAACTGGACCTATTTGCCAAGTCGGCAACCCTAAAAGTCTTAAGACACATTGCCGGAGATGGATCCAAGAAGACCACACCTAAGTAAGGATAAGAGACGAGAGCCACACAAGTGACCAAGGTGATCCAAGAAGACCACGCCTAACTAAGGGATGAGAGACCAGAGCCACACAAGTGACCGATGTAACTTTAGCATAGTTCACACGATTCTCTTAAGAGAGCAGTTTTTTTAGGTTGAGCTACATGATACCCTCTATTGTAGCCGTCCATTCTGGGCTTGGGTGCGTGTGGATGTGTGCCTGGATTAAAAAATCAGCAGGTGCATCTGGGCATAATGTGACATGTCTCCATGATCCATCAGACTTTGCCGGTAATTAACAGTGGAGGAACAATGCATTTCATGCTACAGTGGGCAGATGTCTGTCCCTACACTTTCTCTCTCTTAAATGACTGATTTCTCTGCTCCTTTTTCATTTACACTCTCTCTTCTCATTTCTCTGTGCTCCCTCACTCGGTAAAAAGCATGCTTGCTCTTTGCTGTATCTCTCTCATAGCAGCTCTTTACCGAAAAAGGCTTTCGCCCCGCTTTATATATAAAGCATCAAACCACAAGCATCCAGTACAACCACACGTCACGCCACCGCAACACACGCACACACCCAAGACAGGATACATAGGCGCTGAGCGCAGCAACACCACTCCTAGCACTACCGCCCCGAAGAAATGAAGCTACATATGACGAACCATGCGCTCCAAGGCGGCGCCTTCAGGAAGGATACGACGCTGGAGCGCCGCCACCGCCCGATCCAAGGATCAGAGTTTCTCCCGGAGCCGCATGACGGGCAATGAGAGCCTCGACGACGCCTTCAAGAAGGTAACGATCTTCGCCGCCGCCGGTCCGTCCGAAGATAGAGCAGGTTTTCACCTCGGCCCACAATCACCGCCACCGAACGCCACACCCCGGCAACCACGCCGCCCACACGACCATGATGACCGGGCAGCACCAAGGCACGGGCTTTGTCCAAGAGCATCGCGCAACCACCACCACCAGGGCCGCCGCCCCAGCATCCAAGACCTCGACACCACCTCACCCGTGACCCGCCGCTACCCCAACCGAAGAGACGAGTGGAAAGGTCCCGCCTTTCACACCCCTGGACGACCCCTAGCGCCGAGACCCAATAGGCCGGCCAAAACTGGCCTCCATCGCCCGTCCTGCAGCCCCGAGCGCGAGACGAGCTCCGTCCTGCTGCCGGGCGCGAGACGAGCTCCGTCCTGCTGCCGGGCGCGAGACGAGCTCCGTCCTGCAGCTCCGGGCATGAGACGAGCGAAGAACCGCAGCTGGGAGGGGGCCAGCCCCTGGACCGAAGTAACGCCCGGGCGACGAGTAGATGGAGCTACGGTCGAAGCGGTCCGACCGCCAACGAGCTGACACCGGAGATAGCCGGCCGTCGCTGCGGGTAGATCCGCCAAACCACCGTGTAACCGCCGCGCCCTCGGGAGACCACCACCATGAGCCGGACCTCCACGCGTTGCCGCCCACGGCCGGAGCCACGGCTACACCAGGCCGCAGCCCCACCCGCACCGTCCACCCAGATCCCACCGCCAGATCTGAGTCGGACGCGCCGCCACCCGCCCTGCGGCCGCGCATCAGCCATCCCAGCCACCCATGGAGGCAGGAGGGAGATCTCCAGGGATGGGAGGAGAAGCCATCGGCGGCCACCGAGCCATCCGCCGCCACCGCCGCCCGAATCGGGCCCGGACCGAACCAGATCGGGCCGCCACGGCCGCGACGGGCACCGCCACCATGCAGCCCACCGCGCCGGGCCACACGTCCGCGACGCCGCCGCCGAACGCCCGCCATCGCGCCGACACGCCCGGCGCCCGCGCATCGCCACCGACGAAGCACCGCGGCCCCCGCCGGCCGTCTCCAAAGGGGGAGGGGGGAGAAACTCCACGGCCGCCGACGCCAACCGGGCAAGGCGGCGGCGAGGGGAGGGAGAGGGGAGGGAGGACGCCCCGGCGGCGGTGCTAGGAGGATCCCCCCGGTCGCTCGCGGGAGCGACGCGGGAGGGGGAGGGGGAGGTTGCCCCTCGTTCTGGTTGTGTATCTTTTGAATTTGATGCCAAACAGCTCCATAGCAGCTCTTTCCCTCAATCACATCGCCATTTTCTCAGAAAAAACACACATTCCCCGAAAGTACCATTCTACACCCAGGAGCAAATGCTCCTGGTATGAACAGTAAAATCAAAAAAATAGAAAAAAAATTCAAAAAATTCTGAAATTTTTTTGTGACATACTTTCACAAGTGTTTCTTGTGCATGAAAATTTTCATCATGAAATCACATTCGTGGAAGTCGTGCCGAAAAAAACAAAATCAAAGCTTCAAAATGCTTTTGTAAGTAACATTTTCAGAGCATCGATTTTGTTCTTTTTACCACACCTTCCACCAATGTGATTTCGCGATGAAATATTACGTGCACAACAAACATTTGTATATAGTATGCCATAAAAAAATTCAAAAAATTTTAACATTTTTTTTTTATTTTACTGTTCACACCAGGAGCATTTGCTCCTGGGTGTAGAAACTCCACTTCCCACATTCCCCTCTTTCTCTGTTTCTCTCTTTCTCACAGCACCTTTTTGTCTCACGAAAAAATGTTTTCTCTTTGCTCTTCTGAGAAAACAATGCTTTCTCTCTCATAGCACCGCTCCCCTCTCTCTCACACATCACCTCTTTCTCAGAAAAAATCACGCTGTCTCCCCTCCCATCTTTCACTGACACACAATGAAAAGATGTGTCGGCAGGGTGGGGTCCCTCTCTTTGACTCTTTCCATCCCTTTCTTCACCTATGTGTCAGCCCACGTGACTACAGCTACAAAGGTGGAACAGTAGCACCTGACCTACAAGCCCGGTCAAATCTGGCTACTAATGCTAGCATAGGGACGAGGTGGTCAGATGACGCGTAGATCACGATGTGAATAGACGCTCAGGTAAAGGGTACCGTGGAGGCCGAGCTACGCTACAACTTTCCGTTCTGTTAAGTGTGCATACTGTTAAGTCATGGTCTGTTTCCATTGTTAGTGACTAGATTGATTCGTTTGGTTGGATGCTTATTTTTCAGTTGGTTTGTTTCTGTTATTCCTACATAAGGCATTGCAATCTTTTGGTCTTTAATGAAGCAAAAAATGATGTAAGCACAGTCTCCTAGTCTCCATTGTCATAGTTATGGTCTCCCTTACCTATTATTCTAGTCTTATAGATTATTCCTCTTTTAATTTACACTATCTTTCTTCGAAACAGCCTTTTGCCCCCACTTTATATATATATAGATAAAGACACAACCGGCCAAACGATACAATTTGCGCTATCTTTTCACCTACCACCGTCTACTTCAGGTTATTGCTATCCAATATCTCTCCATGTTGTGTACTAGTGCTAGGGAGATGCTCTAGCCCCAGCAGGTGAGATAGAACTTCATTGATTTTTTGCTTGCTTTATTCCATACCGGGAAGCCTAACAATCCAATCTGAGTAGCAAATCTTAGATCTTATCTCTACCGAAAAAGGGTTTCTCCCGCTTTGTATACAAAGCAACCAACCGAACCATACAGGGATAGGTGCTGGGGCGGAAGCAGCACAGTCACGCCCAAAAGAAACAACAGAGAAAGAGCAAAAGAAACAAATGCCGACAACGGCGGATCAACAAAAACGAAGAAGCCTCGCGATCGCTGCGCCCACCGGGCTCATCCACTAGGCTCCAAGACTCCGAAGCGCCGGCACCAATCAACACCTCCAAGAAGGAACGCGACGATGACGACGCTACTGCCAAGGGTTTCCCCCGGTACACGACGAGGCGAGAGGAAGGGTAGCCCCCGACGCCCTCCCGGATAGTCAGGTGGCACCCACAGGCGCCACCGCGCCGGAGTCGGTCACGCCGACAGGGGGTTCCCCCGATCCCAACCCGCACCTCGGGCGCTCCGGATCTCGCCACCAAACCAACCACCACCCTGCGCCAACGCGGTCATGAGGCCTCCACGCCGTCTCACCACGGCACCGCGAAGTGAGGACAGCACGACGAAGAATCAGAGCTGGGACTAGGGCATCAACACCATCGGCACGCGGGAGGGCCCCACCTCCACCGTCAGCGACGGTAGCCGTCCGGACGCAATAGCAGGAGCACACCAGGCCCGTAGGCCCACAGGCCCGGCCGAGCCCTCGTGGGCCCGTAAAGCTTCCGTCTTCGCGCTGCTGTCGGCACATCGTCGGCGCCGACGCCTCATGTCCGAGCCGCTCCTCCTCCTCACCGCGCCGCATACAACGAGACCACTCCGGGGGCCCGGCCCGCTAGGGCCCAGATGGGGCCCGTCGGGCCCAAATCTGGGCCGGGGGCGCGTCGACGGCCACCCAGCACCGCCACGCTGTCCCGCCGCCAAGGAACGGCGCCGTCACCACGCCTGCCGCCGGACCGCAGCCAAGCCGGGCTGCACCGCCGCCGCCTCCCTGCCCCGGGAAGGGAGCACGCGCGCGCGGGGACTGGAGGGCCCGCCGCCGCCGGCACCACCCGGGCCAGCGCCGGGGGCGCCCGCCGACGACGGCGGGGGGAGACGGGGGAGGAGGGGACCTGCGGGCGAGGGGCGCGAGCTCCGCCCCGGCCACCTCCCGGGGAAGCGGCGCGAGGCGGCCTAGACGGAGGAAGGGAAGGGCGGAAGGGGGGCGGAGGCGGGGGGCGAGGCCGACGGCCGGCGGCGGCAGGAGGGTCGGCGGCGGCGAAAGGGGAGCGGGGGGAACCCTAGCGCCCGCGCCTAGTCGCGGGAGCCGCCCTCACGCTGTTCCTTTCAGTGTTTTCATCATCTCTGTTTCGACCAGCCACACGGCCTTTCAGTGTCAGATCTTATCTCTTAAGGCCCAAGCTAAATGATACTAGTATATTCGTAATGCAAATGATCAACTTCCTCCCTTTTCGAAAAAAAATGGTCAACTTCCTAACTGAGATCACGGGGATCTTCTCTCTAAATTGGTGCTGAGTGGGCTATGTACTATACGTGTACATAACACTATGGCGGATGTTCACACCTCGATTTTATAAATAGTTCTTCCCCGAAAACAGTGACCACCAACAATGGAATTGCATGGTAGTAGAGTGGTCATAATACAAGTATTTGCTGGCCTGTTGCATTATTTTATTCAGAGCTCATGATGTAACAAGTGAACTAGTGAAATGATAAGTATGAAAGAAAAGGGAAAGGAAAGTTCACATAAAACACATATAAGATAAGAATGCAACTGTTTCAGTGATACTCCCTCCGGTCCTTTTTACTCTGCATATTATGTTTGTCTGAAGTCAATCTCATCCAACTTTGACCAAGTTTATATAAAAAATTATTGACATTTACATAACAACACCAACATCATTAGATTCATCTCGGAATACATTTTCATATTATATTTATTAGATATTATAGATGCTAATAATTTCTAATATAAATTTGGTCAAACTTAGTTAAGTTTGATTTTTGGCAAATCCAATGTGCAGAGTAAAAAGGACCGGAGGGAGTATTACCAAATCATGATATTTTATAGGCATCAACGGCCTGTTTTAATCCATAATCACTGGCCTGTTTCTATGCTGCTTCACTGCTGCTTCCCATGATCTCCTTGTGCCTGCACCAACCGTAGGAGCAAGGGTTATTTCCTTGAGGCCCTCGAGATGTTTAATCTCGTCTTCATGAACACCACTGATGTCTGCACAAATCAACTGAAGAGAGTAGAGATGCTGCATAGCTCCCTCCGCGATACTCATTTGTGGAAGTTTTTGTGCCTGGATGCAGAGTCGTTGAAGGCTTTGGAATCCCTCCTTTTCAACATTGAAGCTTCCATTGCCAAATTCAAGGCGATCCTCAACTAACTTCAGATAAATCAATAGATGTAAATTTTGCAGTGTTGATAGAACCTCGCTATCTAAGCCCGTCGATACCAGATGCAACTTCAATAATCCATGCAGCGATGTGATAAAGGTAGGCAATCTCGTTAGGTTACCGTGCAGTTTGATCGAAGTAAGAGCACAGCAGGCATCAAGGGAGTCCAGGAAGTCTATGGAGTGATCACCAAAATCAACTGATAGAGAATCAAGAGGATTGGCGCCAATGAATTTCTTTTTGAGTGAATAGACTAGAAGCTCAGTTATAACACTATTTGGAGTACTCTCGGCCAGTATTTTAACCTTCCTCAGTTTCTTCATACCGAGTAAAATCTTTTGAAAAGTCTGACTCTCACCTATCAGAAATCCAGCCAAAGTTTGCAATTTGCTATCCCCCAAAAATAAGGACTGGCTATTGCCCCTTGTAGCAGCCCTGCCAAGTTCACAAGACAGCTCAAATTTTCCAAACAAGTGAGTTAACTCTGGTAGATTCAGAACTTCTTTGGGCAACATGTTCACTCTTGTACCCCGTATGTCCAGTGTTCCCAAATGGAGCAGCTTCGCTATTTCCTTCGGAAGCCTACTGACATCAGTACCCCTAAGGCTCAGATACTTCAGTTGCAGTAATTTGCATATGCTGTCAAGGTCGCAATCAGTAAGCTCCTTGCAGTTTTCAAGATCTAACACTCGCAGCAACTTGCACTTGCGAAAATCCACAAGAGCTTGGCCAGTATGCTCAAAGATTGTTAGTGATCTGATCTGGGATATATCTATTCCCATTACTGCTTTGCCACCTTCTTCATTTGGTTTATGGAGAGAGAGTCGACGGACAGCACAATCAGAACTTTTATTGGTTATGATTTCATCATTGTGAATCAGAGTAATGAAATTCTCACAGGCTGACTTGTGTACTATGAAATCAAGCATTATACCATGAAGGCGACACGTCTTCACACCAACACTGTTGCAAATGTCTACTGGTTGAATGATACTCCTGTTGATCAAGCCCTCAAAATGTTCACAAGCAACATCGTTGTCTTTGCAACTGACAACTTTGACCGCAAATCCTTCGGCTAACCATCTTCTAACTAGGCTTTTTCTTTTGATTGGCTGATCCTTCGGGTATATGCTTACGGAAAGCAAGCAGGTTTTTAGATCATGGCTAGGAAGATTGTCATAGCTATGGATGAGCACTTTCTTCATTCTTGCAAGAGCATCATTACTATGCATACGAGAACCTAGATTTCTGCACATATTTTTGCAACTAGCGACTGTGATCTTTTCTGGCCCTTGTTCTTTCAAATAATTTGCAATGTTTACTATGCCAAGTGGTAAGCCTTCACATTTCTTCAAGATGCTTTCTGAACCTTCCTCAAAATGAGGTGAAGGAGATTTTGTCACATCACCAAGAACAATTTTTAAAAGCAAAGCTTTAGAATCTTCTTTGTTAAGAGCTTCCATTCTGTATATATAACCCCCATTCGTGCTGCAGCTATTGGCTATGGACTGCATATTTGTGGTCACAATGATTCTGCCATTACTGGAGAAGTAAGACCCGATCGTATCCAGTAGAGAAGTCTGCATGTCATCAATTACAATTAAGTACCTGATCAACAAAATAACAGAGGTTAGTGGGCATACAAACAAGTTATGTTTCTAACTTTCAGCTAAATTGATTAATGCTTTTATAGAAAAAATATCAAGGTAATCGCCATGATCTAAAAACAGTACATATCTCATTATCCATGTTGTCAAATGGTAAGGTTATATTTGAGATTGTTTTGGTAATTGTCAAATCCATTATCCATGTTGTAGCGGTTATCGAAGATGCATGTGCAGAATTTGCAAAAAAAGTACATATCACCGTTGCATACAACTGCATAGTAAGTTTATGAATAAACATGTCAATAGTTTATAAAAGCCCTTTTCGTTGGAATTAATAAAAACGCCATTTATCGAAAAAAGGCCCTTTTCATGCCAGTAGTAATAGATGGAGTTTTCTTCTGTATGTACTCTTGGAGGGAGTTCGCTAGGCGATTTGAGGGTTATTCGGCACCATACCATTTTACGTGACAGTTGACAGATGTTAGAGATCCACAAGAAGACATATTTTTACAGTATTTTTAAATAATTATTTGATTTCATTTTCTTATTGATGTGCTTGATGTGTGCCAAAAGTAGCAATTGCACAGAACGGAAAGTACATGTGAAAGATCTAGTAGAAATATGTAGAATGACCTTGAATGGTGGTTTCAGACATTTCTAGATCTAGTTGCAAGATGTAGAATGACGTTGAGATCTACATATTAACTTTCAGACATGTCTAGCTGGTTTCAGCACTACAAATGATGAGAACAAAGATTTTCAATTGGGGGGACAGGAAAACTAGCAATGCATATCTGAAACTGAGTTCACCTCGTATTAGTCTGCAGGTGCATATTGAGATCTTCACCGAGATCCGCATCAGAAGAGGAGGAGACCTTGACTTGTCGGAGTATCTCCTTCAGAATCTCTTTGTCTCCTCTGTGCTGCGAGGCCACAACCCAAGCACGGCAAGGAAATTGGCTCTTCACACAAGTGTCATCATAGACCACCCTAGCAAGAGTTGTCTTCCCGATGCCGCGAGGTCCCAAGATGGAGACCACCCTCCTTGGTTTCTCTTCCTCCCCAAGCAATTCAAGAAGCTCTGCTTTTGGCTTGGTGATGCCCACGAGCTCAGACTCCGGGGTGTAGGAGGTGAATTTTGAGGAGGCGCCCAGCTCCACCGGTGCAGATAGGGTGTTGCTGCCGATGTACCTGTCTCTCCGCCCAAATGCTTCCAGAACGCGTTGCTTGAGAACCTTGAGCTCTCTGGCAAACTGAGTGCGGATGTTCACCGTTCTTAACTGGTGAAGCTTCCGGCGGTACCATGGCACGCCGGCCTCGCATGCCGCCTTCTCCTCGAAGATATCTAGGCAGTCCTCCGTGTCGTACGCCAGCTCCTGCAGCTCGAGGATCCATGGCCAGTGGTCCTTGGACTCACCGTACATGACGATGGCCTTGGTCATCATCTGCATCTCCTTCTTGATGTCGTGGAGGGATTTCTTAAGATCGACCCGCAGCATGCTGTCGTCTTCAATCATCTTGTGGAGCTTGGTTACCACAGCGCCTACGACGCTACTTACCACAGCCGCCTCCATATTCCAGCCAACGG
The DNA here is from genome assembly GCF_018294505.1 of Triticum aestivum. NCBI lineage: Eukaryota > Viridiplantae > Streptophyta > Magnoliopsida > Poales > Poaceae > Triticum > Triticum aestivum. The sequence goes on along the minus strand of NC_057813.1, from coordinate 713,445,939 downwards.
GTGTCTCCTCCTCCTGCCTCTTGTACCGAGTTTGTATTGGTAACCAAACTCAGGCTACACTACAATAGGGCAAGAGCGCACAGATATGTCGAGATGGAAGTAGTGGCAACTATGCTCTTGCATCTGCACAAAAGCTAAGCTTAGAGTCAATAATGGTACCATTTGGTAATTTTTTAGGAAACATAATTTTTTTCTGAACGACCCACATGCCACCACCCCCCCCCCCCCCCCCCCCCCGCCCCACCACCCACCCACCCACCGGTTTGTGCCACCAAAGTCAGTTTTGTTTTATTAATTGAAAGGAACACCCTTTCTTTTTCAATCTTTACAAAGAGTTTAGCTGTATTATTATTCTATTCTTGTGCTGGTGTCGGCTAAAACTATATCATCTTCTGCGTTTGGATCTTAAATTCCCGGATAAGGTACGGGCCGTTGTGTCAAAGTCACAGGGTACCTTTTCCAGTCTTTATGTACTCATATTTGTTTACAAGGTAGATCGTGTGCTCATTTGCAAAATTGTCAAGAAAAATATCAGAGTAATGGAGGGACTTGTAGGGAGGCATCACGACTGTTGTTCTGTCATCTCTATGTAGCCAACAAGCAGAGCAGATTCATTGGAGTACTCCATTTGTGTCCATCCACTCTGAAACTCTTATCTGTTTCTCCTCTTCATTGGAGTAGCCAAACCAAGGAGGGTGAAACTCTGATCTGTTTCTCCTCTTCATTATTGGAGTAGCCAAACCAAGGAGGGTGAAACTCTGATCTGTTTCTCCATGGCAGCACAAGCAATGGTGACCGCATCCACAGGGGCGATGAACTCTGTCCTCTCAAAGCTCGCCACCCTGCTGGAGGATGAGTGCAACCCGCACACGAGGAACAGGATCATTGCCCTAAGGTGTGCGCTGACCAGCATGAGAAGCTTCCTTGAGAGGAGGGCGGCGGCTAGCATGAAGGATATGGATCCATTGGTCGAGGGGTGGATGAAGCAGGTCCGGGACATGACCTATGATTTGGAGGATTGCATCGACGATTTTGTGTGCTCAGATGCCCCAGGTAACACCAACAGTGTAGCTCAGCTGATCAAGGTGGTAACATGGAGGCGTCAGTACACCAGCCTGCTGCAAGAACTCAAGGAACAAGTCTCTGGGGCATCTGAGAGGCGCTGGAGGTACGGGGTCGTCTGCGATCCTGGGGATCCGTTGCCCATACCTTCTGTTGTAACCAATGGTCTTCTACCCGTCTTCAGTGCTCATGTGGGGTGTGGACTTGTCGGTATAGAAGGCTCGAGGGACCGACTGATCAAGTTGCTAGATCCAGATGACAAGAAACAGCTGAAGATGGTGTCAATTGTTGGATCCAGAGGTATCGGCAAGACTACGCTTGCCATGGATGTGTATCAAAGCCTCAAAGAGAGATTTAATTGCCATACCATCGTCTCAGTGTCCAGCGGTGATGATCTGAGGATTATTCTTACAAGTATACTATCTCAAGTCGGCGTGCAGGAACATGACTTCAGAGAATGCGATGAGGAACAGCTCATCCATAAACTAAGTGAACTCCTCAAGACTAGGAGGTATGATTTTGAGTTCAGAATCCCTTGGTTCGATGCATTTCTTCTAGCACATTTACCTCTTTTCTAGCCTATACATGCAAGTGGGTTACTTACTGTCCTTGCTTGTGATCTACAGTTTTCTTGTTCCTAACTCATCTTTTCATATGTAAATGCGCATAACAGGTATTTCATTGTTATTGAAGATATATGGGACGTATCTGCATGGAAAATAATCAGATGGGCTTTCCCTGATAATGGCTGTGGCAGTAGAATATTGGTCACAACGTGCATCAGTTCCATAGCCAGCCCAAGCTGCTATTTTGGCAAAGACGATATATTTAAAATGGTACCTCTTAGTGACACTGAGGCCAGAAAGTTATTTTTCATGCGAATATTTCACCCTGAAGATTGCTGTCCTCTTCATTTGAAAGAAAATTCTTTTGATATCTTGAAGAAATGTGGTGGTATACCACTAGCAATCATTACTGTAGCTAGCTTGTTAGCTACGAAATCAGATGAAAATGAGTGGAAGAGAGTTCGAGATGCTATTGGCTCCGTATTTGGTAAAAGTGCTACTCCAGAAGGGATGAAGCAGATACTACATGTTGCATATTTTGATCTCCCCGTCCATTTAAGAACATGCTTGTTATATCTGTCGATCTTTCCAAAAGGTTATGTTATTAATAAGGCACAGCTGATACGGAGATGGATGGGTGAAGGGTTTATTATTGAAGAGCATGTAAAGAGTTCAGAGGAAGTAGGAGAGTGTTATTTCAGTGAGCTTGTTAACAGGGGTCTTATCCAACCAGTTTGCATCCGATATGATGGTCGAATAGAATCTTGCCAAGTTCAGAACATGATTTGGGATTTCATTTTGTCTAAATCTTCTGAAGAGAATTTTGTAACCAGATATGATGATCGTCATGGCATTTTTGGACTACAAGATAGGATTCGCCGCCTATCCCTTTATTGTGGTCGTCATGAAAAAGATAGCTTTATCCTATCTGCAATAACTGCTTCTCATATTCGATCGCTCACCATTGTTGTGACTGATAAAGAGATGCCTACTCTTGCAAACTTTCAAGCACTTCGAGTTCTTGATGTTGAAAGTAGTGGGGAGTTGGAAGATGACAATTATCTTCAAAAAATAGGGAAACCACGCCTGTTAAAGTATCTACGGCTTCAAACAAAAAGGTTCACTGAGCTGCCAGAACAAGTAGCAGAACTGCAGTTCCTCCAGACACTGGATCTTACTAGTGCTCTGATAAGCAGACTGCCCCACAGTATTGTTCGACTGAAGCAGCTGATTTATTTACTTGTTAAAAATATAAAATTGCCAGATGAAATTGGAGAATTGCAGGTTCTGCAGGAGCTCTCCCATGTTGAAGTTGAGAGCAGTAACTCGCCAAATTCTTTGGAGGAGCTGGGCCGTTTGAGTAGGTTGAGGGTTCTCGGGCTAAATTGGTGCATTAGTGACACAGATAGTTCTATGGAAATTTGTGCCGATAGCTTGATCTCCTCACTTGACAAACTCGGCAGTTCCAACCTCCAATCTCTTCATATTGGCACTGGTTCAGGGTGTTCCCTGGATTTTTTGTTGGATTCCTTGTCTGCTCCTTTTAACCACCTCCATGAGTTTCGGATGACCTCTGATTACTATTTTCCAAAAATACCGGGATGGATGACCACACTTGTTAGCCTCAGAGTTCTGGAGATCAACATTGATACAGTGGGAGAGGAAGCACTTAAGATCCTTGGGAAATTGCCTTCTCTGCTAGTTCTCTTGCTGTCGGTGAAATCTTTAGCTCAGAATCAAGGACTCACCATCACAAGCTGTGGATTCCGATGTCTAAAGCAATTTGACTTCATTTGTTCGAATGTTTTGGACATGGTGATGTTTGAACAAGGGAGTATGCTTGCACTGGAAAATCTCCACCTCAAGTTTCGAGTAAAAGGAGTGTTTGTGAATTATGGTTTTCAGTTTGACATTGAGCATATTGCTGCCCTCAGATATCTCCGTGTAGATATTGCCTGCGAGGACGCAGAGGCTAGGGAGATGGAAGTTGTAGAGGATGCTATTAGGAGTGCAACCAGCACTCATCCTGGTCATCCTAGACTTGAACTCCGGAGGTTGGGGGAAGAGGATGTGATGCATGGTGAAGGGACAGATGTGGAGTCTGAAGAAATGATGGAAGAGGATCACACTTCTCCGGCTGTAAGTTGTTGTCCTTGCAACTTTTATGTTGCAGATTTTCACACGCATTTGACTGATGGGTGTGTTAATTGCAGGGAGCTGCCTACTACAATTATAACACTTTCAGGTCATATATGTTACATTTTTGGCACTTCCCTGAGTTGATAGTTCGGTGGATCAAAACACAAACAAGAGTGACGAGGTTGCCATCGACGGTGAGCATGGACAAGCCGCCGCAGCGGTCGCCTCCGACAGAGGAAGCCACCTGCTCCGAGGTGGATGCCGAGGCGGAGAAATTCATCCAGAGATTCCGCGAGCAACTGCAGCAGCAGCGCCTCGAATCCATCTTCAAGTACACCCATAAGCTCAAGCGCCGCGACGGGGGCACCCGGTAGCCCCTCTGCATACCAATAGTTGGTCTGATGGCTTCGCTTCGTGATTGGCTCACATGGTCGTTGAAAGTCGAGACCAAATCCCAGAAATCCAGCTGAGACCAACTGAGAATTCAGTTGTCATGCAAGTGTCGATGACATGGGCCGTTAGCTTATGCATACCAATGTGCATATGGACACGTATATATGCGTCTAGTTTCACTAGCAAAAAAGTTTCGGTGCTTCACAAAATACTTCTGTGAGAAATTTTGAAAAAAGATTCAGATTAGGTGGCGGATATCAGGGGACGCGTTGGCGGCGCGCTGGGCCGTCAGATCGCCTAATCAAGATTTCTCGCTGGACGCACTGGTCCCTTGTTTCACTTGTACATGTTCTTTGTCCGACTTTTAACACGGCCGGGTGGTGCCTTGCCGGAGGTCCTATGTGCCGCATTTTGCGGCAAATAGCAGCTGGTATTGAAAATTCCAAAAGTTACTGCTTTAGCTGGGAGTCGAACACAGGACCTTTCGCTATGAGACGCAGCAGCACACCAATGCACCAACCAACCATTCGCGCGGTGGCGAACCAACCTGTGGTTGAGATGGTTAGGTGGGCAGTGGTATTTCCAACCCACCAGGGTTCAAATCATGGTGCTCGCATTATTTCTGGATTTATTTCAGGATTTCCGGCAATGCGCTTTCAGTGGGAGGAGACGTTCCCGTCGACGACGAGGCGCTTCGTAAATCTCAAGATGATATGCCGGCTCGGTCTCTCGGAGGTGCTCATAAGGGTAGGGTGTGCGTGTGTGCGTTCATAGGGTTGAGTGTATGCGCATGTATATGAGCGCTTGTGTCTGTATTGATGCTCAAAAAAAACCATTCGGACGGTCCTTTATGAAAGTTTTCTGAAATTTCGACCGCGTTTCTTATTTTTGAAAAAACTGAATACGTTTTGAAACGCATACATTTTTCAACATTGTGAGCAAAATTTTGGACATATTTTAAAATTTTAAAAAATGGGAACAAATTTTGAAATCGTGAACAGAATTTGAAACTCTGAACTTTCAAGAAAATATGAACAAATTTAAAAATTGCGAACAATTTTCGAGAAACATGGTATTTTTTAATACTTGGACCATTTTTGAAAACGTGAACAATCTTCGAAATTCTGAATACTTGGAAAATACGAACAATTTGGAACAATGTGAACAAATTTTGGAATTACGAACATTTTTTGAACACGCGAACAAATTTTTAAAAATGGGAACAAAAAATTGATGAACAATTTTTGTAAACATTATTTTTTAATAAAATTTAACTTTTTTTAAAACACAAATAGATTTTGGAATTACAAACATTTTTTGAAAACGCAAACCAATTTTGAAAAATGGGACAAAATTGACAAACGATTTTTGTATTTTTTTTGAAACTCTGAAGTTTTGTGAAAAACATGAACAAATTTTGAAGTCACAAACAATATTTAGAAAATATGAACAAAAATTTGAAACTTCAATCTGTTTGATAAACGTGAAGAAAATTTAAAATTATGAAATTTTTGAAAAATGCAAACAATTTTTTAAAACATCTAAAATTTTAATTTTTGAAAAATGTGAATAAAACAAACAATTTTGGAAGATGTTAAGCATTTTTTAAATTGGCAATTTATAGAAAAGTTTAAACAAGAAAATATCAACCTGATAAAAGAAACAAAAACCGAAAACAAAAAAGTAAAAAAAAGAAACAGAGAAAAGAACCGAAAAAAGAAATGAAACAGAAAAAGTGAAAAACAAAAAATAAAAAACAATCACAAAAGAAAACCGCTAAACTGGTTTAAAAAACAAGAAAGTCGGTTCAGGGAACCTTATGGAAGGTTCCCAAAACCGGCTGCCTCGTTATGGGATAGTGGGCCGGCCCAATTCTCGCGCTTGGGGGGATCGCTTGCGCGAACCCTGGACAGTTTGACGTAGTTAGCGTCAAATAGGATTTTCCCGTGCCTTGCTGCCTATTCCTTTTGCATGTCTGTGTTCGTTTTGACCTCCACAAGCACGCCTATAGGGTGTGTTTAAAACTCATCTAGATGTGGATGTATAGGCAAATTCATTGATCCCTTTTCTGTTGTCTTTGTTGTTTAGGATTTTTTTGTGAGACACTTGTTTTTTTTAGGTTTTCTTTTTTGAGGCCAAAATCGCTCACTTTATTGATATTTCACAGAGTTTAGAACGATACACTGAATATCACGAGGCTGGTTAAGCCAAATTTGTCCAGTTCAAAAGAGGAAAATATGTCTACCACTAGCTAGGTTTAGAGCGAACTTGGCGACGCTATGTGCCTTGATATTGGACTCCCGTCCCTCGAAGATGAAGGAGCAGGATGATGGAGAGATCGTTGGATCCCGAACGGTGGCTCTGGCAAGCCTATCACCGTGCAAGGGCGATGCCGTCTGAGAAGAGTTTCCGAGCTGCTGGATGAACGTGGTGCATGGCGTATGGACCTTTTACAACAATATTTCAATCCGGTAGATGTCGAGCAGATTGTTAAAATTCGGACTTCTCCACGGCTCGAAGAGGATGTCCTTGCTTGGGAACCGGAGCGTAATGGTATCTTCACGGTTCGGAGCGCGTACCGGCTTGCACTTGATGAACGTCTTCGTCCATCTTCAGTCGCGGCGAGCAGGGCACCGGACGGGCGGCGAGCCGTCTGGGTTTTTTTATGAAGGTGCCATGCTCCTCCTAAGGTGCGTGTGTTTGCTTGGTGGGTAGCGATGAACTGTCTGGCCACATGGACTAATAAACATGCTTGTAGCCTTGAAGTATATAACTTGTGTCCTGTGGGTGCTACCGAACCGGAGGACACTTTTCATGCTCTCTGCAGATGTCCTCATGCGATCGCCTTGTGGCAAGCTATGGCGCGGCAATGGAATATTCCGGACATCCGTCGAGTAATGCACACTGGGCCAGAGTGGCCTTTTCATGTGCTCGCGGACTTGTCATCAGAGGAGCGGATGTATACGCTCATGACGATTTGACGTTGCTGGTATGTGAGGAATGAGATCGTCCACGACAAACGACCACCGCCGGTCGAAGCCTCGACCAGATTCCTATCCAGCTATATCAACTCATTGCTAGCCATCCAGGCGTACCCTCATGGAGATCACATCAAAGGAAAAATGATGGCTGCACCTTTGTATAGCAGGAAATTGTTATCACATGTAGAGCATGAGAAGCCATCAGCACTTGGATGGGAGGCACCGCCGGTCGGCTGGGCTGCGCTCAACATCGACGGGTCCTTTTCTGCCAAGGATGGAACTGCAGGAGCTGGCATGGTCCTCCGAGATGAACATGGAGATATTATTTTTTCGTCTTGCCGTGAGTTAAGGCAGTGTGCATCACCACTAGGATCTGAACTTGCTGCATGTTCAGAAGGCATCTCCCCGGCTACCAGTGGTCTGAGCTGCCTTTTGTGATTCAAACGGACTGCGCAAAAGTGGTAAAACTAATTGAAGGAGGTACTGGCGACCGATCGGAGCATATGATGTTGATCCGCGAGATTACTTCGCGTCTTCCGGAACATGGTGAATTCTTAGGGGGTCCTCTACCTCGTCGCCACCGGAGGGGGTCGCCGGCAAGCCGCGCGGCCGCCGGGGAAGGTGGCGTCGAGGATCTGCCTGCTCCGTCGCGTGCGGGGGTCTCTGGAGCCGAGGCGGCGGCCTCGGGTGGTGGCGCGACGCAGTTCTCAGCCAACGGCGGCCGCGGGTGCTAGCCGGCTGCCTTGGCCGCGCGGGCGGCAAGGTGGCGGCGGGTGGAGGCTGCTGGACGCCGGGCTGCGGGGGCCCGTCCGGATCCGACGCCTTCGCCTCCAACGCTCAGATCCCCTTTCAGATCCGGTCTTCGGTCGTCCCTGGCTGCAGGCGCCGTGTTTGAAGTTGGGGCTGGGGGCGGTGTAGTGCCCGGAGAAATTCAGGCCGACTCAGCCGGCCACGACGGCGGCGACGCCCACGGGCGCCGTCCCCTACCTGTAGGAGCCATTTTGGTACTTCCCTTCCCCTTTTGCCTTTCTCCCCTGCTCATTTCCGGGCGAAAGCCAAAATCCATCTGGATTGGGCGGCAGCGACGCCCATGGCGCCGTCTCCTTCATGAAGGTGCCGCCTTTGGTGAGTTTTGGGGCGATGGCGAGTCTGCTCCGTTGGTAGGCGTTCGGCGGTTGCGTGGTTGGAGTCTGCAGTGTTGGGGCTTCCTCCATTGCAGCTTTGTCATCAACAGTCTCGCGCCGTGTATTTGCTTCTCCTCGTGTGCAGTTCCTCTTAGTGCCAAGGTTCCCCCTTGTTGAGCCCGGTGCTGCAGGTTTGCGGTGCTCTGGTTTGGTCTTCCTGGTGGCAACGGTGGTGGTTAATCATCTTAGCTCTTGGGATAGCGTCTGTATCTTCCGACGGATCGGCGCCTCGTGCCAGGTGAGGGGGCAGGGAGCCCCTTTCGGAGATGGAGAAGGTTGTTTCCGCTTTGGCCGCAGCCCATGGAGCTAACAACGTTGCTACTTCCAATCTGCTAGTTGTGTCTCCTCAAGGCCTTCCGGGTGCCACTGAGCAATGAATTGCGATCGATGGAGGGCTTCATTCTCTTCAAGCTGCTCCTTGGCTTTAGTGTTCTTCATCTTTGCTTGTAGGTTGTATGAAGCTAGCTATCTGTTGCAGAGCACCATGTATCTCTTAGCTGTTTTGTTGTATTCTGCTCCTGTAAGTGGGTTGCTGTAATCCTGGCCGGTTGATGGCTTTGTTAATTCAAAGCCGGGCTCGACTTGAGCCTTCGTTCTAAAAAAAAAAGCTTCAAGAGTAGCAGGTTCAGTTACATCAAGACAATTGATGGCTGATGCTCCAAGATATGTACCTTCCGAGTTCCTGCAAACAGCACCAAAAGAGCCAACATTGGGGGATCTAGACACTGCCCCATCCACCTTGAGTTTTCCATGACCCGTGGGTGGCGGAGACCAGCGTGTCCTCGGTGGGATGTTTTCCCTTCACTGGATCTAAGGTTTCTTTGGTTTTGCAGCTTCCAAATCTTGCAGATATCGCATAATAAACTGGTGTGTCGCATTAGGACTTTGAAAATCTTGTTGGTGTATGGCCTTCCTTCGCGCGTGCCATATCTCCCATATTGTTACAAGGATAGTCACAAAATCCTTATGAGGCATCGACTCCTAGCATGAATATCCAACGTTTTGCTTCGGGTTCAGCAATTCTGCTCATTGCTTCTACCATGTCTTGATCAAATAATGCCCAAACACACCTGGCCATATTGCAATGAAGCAAATAATGCATCCAGGAGCCCTCCATGCCGCAAATCGAATAGTTGCTCACTGGTGACATACTTGTGTGCCAGATGTGCTGATTGTCTAGTCAGCTGCCATAAGAAAATTTTAACCTTAGACATGACTGTTTTTTTATATAGAGAAGGAGGTTAAACCCCCGACCTCTGCATCAACCGATGCATGCGGTCTTTTTTATTAATTATTCCACAAAGAAGGACCGGCAAGAACATACATCAATCCACCCGAAGCCACCACTCACACCTACAAACTCGATAATATGGAGTGCTCTCACTCCCCATATCTAAAACCGGAGTCGTCGCCGATCCATCCACATAACGTACTGGGACCAACATCACCACATGCACACGTTTTAGGAACCGCCATCATCATTGGACCACTGATCCATCTTCAGGAGAGAGATCCGCATCATCCTTGCCAATCTGGACGTCCGTTGACGCCACCACGGCGCCCAACGGCGTCACCGCCCCGCGCTCGTCTATCCAGACGCGGAGACTCTGGAAGATCTGTCTTGCATAGCACCTGCCAACCAGTCATGACTCAGCGTAGCACCTGTCGGCCAGGCATGACCTGACAGCTCCATCGAAGCTCCGTGCAAGAGGAAGCCGCTCCACCTCCTGCCTCTGTCTTCTAGCACTGCTCCACAAACGATGCTCCCTAGAGAGAAACAACACCGTAGTACAGTCATCATCCGATCTGGAAGACCAGATCCTAGGATTTCCCCCGAAGCAGCACGAGTGGGTTGACAGCAGTTACACGACAATGCCTTCATCAAGGTAACAACGCAAAACGCTGCCATCGTCTGCCAATGGCTCGGTTTTCACTGGAAACTATGTCTCCCTGACTCATAGCCGGGACTAGATGACGAATCTCAAGATCCGACCACCCAGCCGCGGGCCGACCACCTATGGCAGAAGAGTTGACCACCACCGCCGGCTACACCGACCAGAAAAGATCTGACTGGAGGTGCCGCCGACGCAACCACCCGGCTATCCACGCCGCCGCCGCCGATCCAAAGGCAGATGGTACGCTGCCACCGCCTGAACAGGGCTTGCCGCCGCGCCCGCGGCCTGCACTGCTTCCGATGCCGCCGCGCCGCTGCCGCCGTGCCCACGACCTGCGCCACCTACGACGCCACCACACCGCAGATTGGATCGGGTGCGCCTCCATGCGAATCGGGGCTCCACACAACCCCAGAGAAGCAGGAGATAGGTGATGTCCTCCGCCACCTTCGTCGGCCCCCCGGCTTAGACCGCCGGCGTCCCCCGGCCGCCCCGGAGGGAGAGGAGGAGGGAGTGCGGGTTGGCGGCGGCTAGGTTTTTGGGCGCCGCCCGAGTCGCCCTAGCGGGAGGCGACGCTGGGGGAGAAGTTTATAGATGCGGGACTCACGCCATCTCCTCTTCTTCCCTGTTTGAGGCTTCCGATCTCCCCTCTAGACATGCTTCGCGATGCAACTTAGTGTCAGCAAGCATCTTGTACGCAGATCATACACTTTTTTGACGGTGCTACGGCGGGCTTACGCCAGCCTGAACCATTTTCATTATCATAAGAGGGATTGAGATACAACACAACGGCTACAGGAAGTAGCACCCAACACACACAAGAAGGAATAAGGAACAACAGAGAAGAACCAGAAACAAGCTATGATAATTAGCCAACACCAAGAACTTAGCACCCAACACCATTAAGCAGACCGAGAAGAAACGGGAAACTAGCATTGTTGGATCAGTCGAAGGGAGAATCAACACCGAGTAGATGTAGAGAAGAAGTTGCCTGCTGCACTGCGATCACTCTGCACCTTGAAGAGCTAGGAGAGTCGCAACCACCATCGAAGGGCTTCCCACTGCCGAGGCACGGCGCGATAGAGAGAGCCGCCGACCGCGCCGAAGGGCAATGTTTTGCCGAGACAGCCCTACACCTCCTCTGAGCCACACCACGACCACCATCACAAATAGAGAGAACCAGAACACTATGCGAGGCAACCAAACCTCATGCGTCGCCGAAGGGCACTGATCTCCGAGACTTCACCGACGCCACGAGCCCCCAAAAGAGAGGTCAACAGATAGCACCAGGATGACCAAGGCAGTAGCCATACCCATAGATCGCTTCCACCACCACCACCAGACACCCCACATCCCAGCCTGACCAATCGTGCTCGAGCCAAGACTAGAAACGACCAACAACGGATCAATGGCTCCAAGACTGCGCCCCCAAGGGGGTAACGACATCAAGGACATCGTCGTAGTCCGATCCAACAGTGGATCTTAGGCTTTCGCCCGGAGCACATTGTAAGGATGAGCTGCGGGAGCTTCACAATGACTCCTCCAAGAAGGAAAAAATGGCACCCAAAGGCGTCACCGTCACCGCTGTCGACACAAGGCCGACACCAGGCTTTCGCCTGAAGCATCGCACCTCGAACCTCGCCGCTTACGCCGGCCGCCCAGTCTGGCAAAGCAAAGAGCACGAGACCTTACCACCTCCTGCAACTCGTCGATGAGCGTCCCCGCCGGAGCAAGCAAAAAGGTACCTCTGGTGACACCACTGCTCACCGCGAGCACCAGCGTCAACCAGAGTGGAGATCCAGCCATGCCAGATCCTGACCATCTCACCCCAACCACCACCAGCCAGATCCATCCCCGCCGCCAAGCTCGCCTTGCCCGGACCACCAACGCGAGCCACAGGGCGACGCCGACACGCACCCTGAGAAGCACCACCGGAGCACGAGTGGCCTGCACCGTGCCCCCATGGCCGTGGAGAGCCCCCAGCGCTGCCACGAACTCGCGCAGTGCGCCGCACCTTGAGGGTTCTAGATCTGACCCCGCAGCCTGCTACAGGGCAACAACAGCCGAGCAACACCGCCACCGACGCCCTCTGTCGCGCGGCCCTCCTGCCAGGACGAGAGGCCGCCGCCCCGGAGCGGCGCGGATCTAGAACCACCTGGCGGCTGCGACACCGGCGCGAGGACAGAGCCGACGAAGAGAGCCCCGCCGCCGCCTTCCCTGGTCACGCACGGCTTCGCCTGCGTTCCCTCCGGCGGCGGCGAAGCAGGGGGAGGGGTGGGGAGTGGGCGGCGGCGGCGCGACTAGGGTTTCCCCCGAGTTGCCAGAGGAGGCGACGCGGGGGGGGGGGGGGGGGGGGGGACGCAGATCGTACTTGTCTTAGTACATAGATAGAGTAATAGCCCAAATTACTTCTGCGTCGATCCTTATAAAGGTGTTCTAATCATGCCCCGGTCCCATGTAGCCGTGTTAGGGGTGATCAATTCGATACGATGGCCGAGTCGAAGTTTGCCAAGTTCAGAACATGAATTGGGATCTCATTTTATCTAAATCTGCGGAAGAGAATTTTGTAACCAGATATGATGACCCTGGTAGCATTTTTGGACTACCAAGACAGAATTCGCCGCCTATCTCTTTACTGTGATCATGATAGAAAGGATATCTTTTTACCATCTGCTATAACTGCGTCTCATATCCGATCACTCACCATTTGTGTGACTGATAAAGAGATGCCTACTCTTGCAAACTTTCGAGCACTTCGAGTTCTTGATCTGGAAAGTAGTGGGGAGTTAGAAGGTGCCAGGTATCTTCAACATATAGGAAAACTATACCTGTTAAAGTATCTGCGTCTTCAAGCAACAAGGATCATTGAGCTGCCAGAACAAATAGTGGAACTGCAGTTCCTCCAGACATTGGATCTGACTCGTGCACCCATAAACAGATTGCCCTGCAGTATTGTTCGACTGAAGCAACTCACTTATTTACTTGTTAAAAATGTAAAATTGCCAGATGGAATTGGAGAGTTGCAACTTCTTCAGGAGCTCTCCCATGTTGAAGTAGAGAGCAGTAACTCGCCAAATTCTTTGGAGGAGCTGAGCCGTTTGTCTATGCTGAGGGTTCTCGGGCTAAACTGGTGCATTAGTGACACAAATATTTGTAGGGAAACCTGTGTCCGTAGCTTGATCTCTTCACTTGACAAACTTGGCACTTCCAACCTCCAGTCTCTTCATATTAGCAGTGGTTCTGGGTGTTCCCTGGATTTTTTGTTGGATTCCCTGTCTGCTCCTTTTGACCACCTCCACAAGTTTCGGATGACTTCAGATTACTATTTCCCAAGAATACCAGCATGGATGACCTCACTTGTTAGCCTCCGAGTGTTGGAGATCAACATTGATACAGTGGGAGAGGATGCACTGAAGATCCTTGGGAAATTGCCTTCTCTGCTAGTTCTCTTGCTGTCGGTGAAATCTTCAGCTCACAATCTTCCGATGTCTAAAGCAATTTGACTTCATTTATTGGAAAGGTTTGGACATGGTGATGTTTGAACAAGGGAGTATGCTTGCACTGGAAAATCTCCACCTCAAGTTTCGAGTAAAAGGAGTGTCTGTGCATTATGGTTTTCAGTTTGGCATCGAGCACCTCGCTTCCCTCAGATATCTCCATGTAGATATTGACTGTGAGGACGCAGAGGCTAGGGAGGTGGAAACTGCAGAGGATGCTATTAGGAGTGCAATCAGCGCTCATCCTGGTCATCCTAGGCTTGAAGTCTGGAGGTTGGGGGAAGAAAAAGTGATGATAAACGAGGTGGAGATCACTAATCATGGTGAAGGGATAGAGGGTCCCAATGATAAGAAGTGTGAAGAAATGGTGGAAGAGAACCTCATTTCTCCTACTGTAAGTCCATGGTGGCTCCTCCCTGCATGGTGTATCATATCCATAGTGTGGATGGTCTCCTCATGGGGGGTCATCTCCACATGGGGGGTCATCTCCGCATGGTGGGTCGTCTCCGTTTACGCCTACTGGGTCATCTCCAAATGGTGGATCGTCTCCCCATGGCGTGTCTCCCCATTGTGTGTCGTCCCCACATTGTGTATCATCTACGAATGGCGGGTTGTCTTCAAATGGTGCCTCGTTTCCTGGTGGTGCTTCATCGCTGTCGGCAGATGGTTGTCGAAGATGATCGTCGGTGTCCTCCCCATGACCCTCGGGTAAGCACTCCCCCTTCGCTGAAGCTTGAAATGTTGTCCATGGCAATATTGGCATTTTGAGTTTGGAAATTGATCGACGGCATGGGTGTGTGGTTTTCATCTAATTTTCTTGTTGCAATGGGGATGCATGGTTGTCCAATTAGGTAAAAATATTTAATGAAAGCAAAGATAGAGACAAAGTGGAAAAAAATATATCTTTATAACCAGCCTTATAGTCAGCCTTGTTTTATAAGTAATTAATAATACTAACTTTTTTTGTGGGGTAATAATACTAAGTTTTAATGACATGGTATGTTTACATATTTAGCTGGCTATACTATTTTTTTTCTTTTTGCGGGAAGCTGGCTATACTATTAAGCATGCTCTTAGAGATGAAGGGGGGAAAGTACCCCCAAAAAAATTCACTTAGGCCTATGTCGTAATGCTTAGTCTCATGCATACCAGATTCATTCTTCTAAAAAAAAAACAGATTCATCTTCTTCTCGAACTTTCATTTCAGAGCTCGTAAATTCAGATCGCTAATCAGCCAGGAGGAGGACGAGGTGGAGTTCAACCTGCTGCCGCTGCTGATGGCCGCCATCATCATCATGCTGTTGTTCGTCGTGTGTTCGCCGCCTCCCAGGCGCAGGCACTCCGATGTCGTCCGGTGCTACTGACCTGATGGTGATGGGGTGGGTGTCGTGGTACTAAGACTGACAGTAGAATGGAGGGTAGGTATGGAGAGGCAAGATCTTAGCTATGGAGGAGTTGTATACACAAGAGATTTACGAGTTCAGGCCTTTCTCGGAGGAAGTAACAGTCCTACGTCTCGGAGCCCGGAGGCGGTCGACTGTATTATAAATGTATGAGTTACAGGGGTGCGAACCCTTCTACCAGTGGAGGGGGTGGCTTATATAGTGTCTGCCAGGACCCCAGCCAGCCCACGCAGCAGAGGGTTTAAAGTACATTAAGGCCAGGCGTTACCTGTAACGCCTTACATAAAGTGTCATTATGACTATAAAGGCTACTTAATCACAGACCGTTTGGATACAGAGTGACTCTTGATCTCCTAATGGTCGAGTGAATCTTCATGGTCGAGTGTCCTTGAGTTCGTCGAGTGGAGTCCTTCTTGGTCGACTGGAAGGTAGTTTCTTCTAAAGATGTCCTTGGATAGGGTACTTTAGACAGGTCCATAACCCTACCCTAGATACATGACTCCATCAGTGGGAACCTCTACCCGAGCTGCAGGAAGGCTGTTGGTTGGTTTCTGAATTTTCTGACTGATGCATTTTGGGTTCCATAAAGAAGAAGGTGTTGCTTGACAGAGGCGATTCGACATACACGACATCTTCGTCGCCGTCACGGTGGCCATGGCGTCTCTGGCAGACGTTGCCGTTCTCCCGCCAGGCCGCCACCACGTCCTGGTTGCCATCGCCGTGCAGGTGCACCAGCTACCATGCCCGCGCAGCGTCGACTCTCTGCTGCCCGGCCACCACATCTGCGCCGCCAGTACAATGGTCGAGCCACTGCACACATCAGATGCATCATTCCTTCACTAGTCTGCATCTATATTTGTCAGTCTGCGCTTAACACCTCACATAGTTATGTGCACGAGGAACGTCATGCCAGTTAATATTCAGCTGATCATCGTACAAAATCCAGTGACGAGAGAAGAGAAAATTAAACGTGCGTTACTAGGGAGTTGAAAGGAAACTTCTCACATGTATTGATCTACATAACGGGGATGGATAGTTTAGTAATGAACAGTGGCAGAGGACAATTTTTTTAAAGGTGGAGCAAAGTCTTGAGCAAATATTTCTTTTTATATGCAAAACAAAAGGACAATACACACTAACAATGCACACTACTATTAATTATGTGATCCTCAAATGAATAACCAAATAGAATGAAAAGGTACACATATTATAATTAAAAACAACCAAAAACATACCGATAATTAAGCTTTCGATGACATCCAGAAGACCCAAGCAATCTCTATCCTCCTAAAAATCTTCCTTCATTTTACCAAGATCAAGACTTTTGAACATCCCTCGCTCAATGTAACACACCATCAAGTCAAATCTGTAACTCACGACATTAATTTGTCACTGAAATCACTACAATTGCATATTACAAGCTCTAAAAAATTGCAACTGGAATTTAGAGAAAATGAGAAATATACCTCTCCCTTTCCTTTGGCTTTGTTAGTTCCTGCCGGAAGTGGGTTGGATTGCGCCCTACTGCCTTTGTTCGGAACTGTCTCTCACATACCGCAGTCCCGCTGCTGTCGCTAGATAGGACGCATTTGGTTACCACCGTTTTTTGCATTTTGCATGTGTGTCTCAGTTGAGCCTGGCTGAGGTAAGACAGGGCAAACAACATCATCCGCGCATTATTTGTGTAGAAGGACAAGTTATGGGCTGTGCAATCTCGATGTATTGATTGGTGCACCAGGCACGTATATATAAGTACAGAGGTGGGCCACAACCTCAACTATACAAGGAAACAGGAGGTGGGCCCTACACACACATATACATGTACACAATATACTCAACACCCCCCGTAGTCGAAGCGGCGCCAGTGACGCAGAGACTGGAACGGGACTCCTCAAAGGTAGAAGTCGGCAATCCCTTCGTCATCACATCGGCGAACTGCTGAGCGGTCGGCACATGGAGAACCCGCATGCGTCCAAGAGCCACCTGCTCGCGCACAAAGTGAATGTCCAGCTCGATGTGTTTAGTCCGGCGATGATGAACGGGGTTGGCGGAGAGGTACACCGCAGAGACGTTGTCACAGTAGACAACCGTAGCATGTGAGACATCGTGATGGAGCTCTTGAAGTAACTGTCGAAGCCAGGTGCACTCGGCGACAGCGTTGGCCACAGCTCAGTACTCAGCCTCCGCGCTAGAGCGCAAAACCGTGGGTTGTCGCTTGGACGACCACGATACGAGGGAAGGACCGAGGTAGACGCAGTAGCCAGAGGTGGACCGACGAGTATCGGGGCAGCCGACCCAGTCTGCATCGGAGTAAGCCACCATCTCCAGAGAAGTGGACGCCGTAAGTGTCAATCCGAGGGACATCGTGCCGCGGATGTAGCGAAGGATCCGCTTCACGAGAGTCCAATGAGAGTCACGAGGGGCGTGCATGTGGAGACACACCTGCTGTACAGCATACTGAAGATCCGGTCTGGTGAGAGTCAAGTACTGTAGAGCGCCGACAATAGACCGGTAGAAAGGAGCATCCAACGCAGGCGAACCCTCAAGAGCAGAGACCTTGGCCTTCGTGTCGACAGGAGTAGCAACAGGATGGCAGTTGAGCATGCCAGCACGCTCAAGAAGCTCATGTGCATACTTTTGCTGATGAAGAAAGAAACCGTCCGGACGCCGAACGACCTCAATGCCAAGGAAATAATGTAAAGCACCCAGGTCCTTGATAGCAAACTCGTCACGCAGCCGTAGAGTAATCTGCTGAAGAACGGCTGCGGAGGAGGCTGTCAGGATGATGTCGTCGACGTAGAGCAGCAAATAGGCAGTCGTGTCACCGTGGCGATATACAAACAGTGAGGCGTCCGAGCGAGTGACGCTGAAGCCCAGTGTCTGAAGAAACCCGGCGATCCGCTGGTACCAGGCTCGGGGTGCCTGCTTTAGCCCGTAAAGAGAGCGAGACAGCAGGCACACATGGCCGGGAAGTGAAGCGTCGACGAAGCCAGTGGGTTGCTCACAAAACACCCGCTCCTCAAGATGGCCGTGGAGAAAGGCGTTGGAGACATCCATCTAGTGAACAGGCCAGCTGCGTGAGACGGCGAGCTGGAGGACGGTGCGGATCGTGCCCGGTTTGACAACCGGGGCAAACGTCTCTGTGAAGTCAACTCCAGCACGCTGGCGGAAACCGCGGACCACCCAGCGAGCCTTGTAGCACTCAAGCGTACCGTCT
The DNA here is from genome assembly GCF_018294505.1 of Triticum aestivum. Lineage (NCBI taxonomy): Eukaryota > Viridiplantae > Streptophyta > Magnoliopsida > Poales > Poaceae > Triticum > Triticum aestivum. Next base: position 713,427,605 of record NC_057813.1, on the reverse strand, counting down.
GAGCGAGTCTTATGGCGAAAGACCCACTTGCCGGTGATGACGTTGGCGCGAGGAGGCCGGGAACCAGGGTCCAGGTGCGGTTCCGTTGAAGAGCGTCGAACTCTTCCTGCATCGCCGCAAGCCAGTGAGGATCACGGAGGGTGGCGCGAGCGGACGCAGGAATGGGCGATGGCTCCACGGCGAAGGCGGCGAGGACGTACTCATCACGCGAGTACCGGAGACTCGGACAATGAATGCCGGCGCGAGCGCGGGTGACGGGGCCGGACGGAGCCACCGGAGCCACCGGCGAGGCGGCCGGCGTCGCGGCCGGCGAGGTAGGCGACGTCGCGGCCGGCGAGGCGGTCGGCGTCGCGGCTGGCGAGGCGGCGGGCGTCGCGGCCGGCGTCACAGCTGGCGACGGAGCCGGCGAGGCGACCGGTGTCGGGGCCGGCGAGTAGGCCGGCGTCGAGGCGGCAGAGGAGGCGGCCGAGCCGGCAGCGCCTGACCCCGCGGCGCCCGAGTCGGGGGCGGCGGGTGAAGGCGGGGCGCCGGCGGCACCGGCGGAGCCGGCCGAGGAAGCCGTGTGGGTGGGCGCCGGCAGGAGGGCACATGGACCGCCAAAGCCCGGAGGCAGTCCACGAGCCAGACGTGATCGTCCACCTGACGAGGTCGTCGATGGGCCGCCGGTGGCCGGCGGCGACGAGACGACAAGGGGTACCTGCTGCTGAAACGGGAAGACCATCTCATCAAAGTAAACGTGTCGGGAGGTGAAAACACGGTGGGAGACAGGATCGTAGCAGCAGTAGCCCTTAGTGTTAGGTGGGTAGCCGAGAAAGATGCAGGCGACAGAGTGAGGTGCAAGCTTATGAGGCGCAATGGCGGTGATGCTAGGGTAGCACAGGCAGCCGAAGATGCGAAGCCCTTCATAAGAGGGAGGTGCACCGAAGAGAAGGTGGTGAGGTGTAAAGTTCCCGCGAGTACGACATGGACGGATGTTGATGAGGAGAGAAGCGGTGGCTAGAGCGTCAGGCCAAAAGCGCGGAGGCACATTGGCATGAAAGAGAAGAGTCCTAACGCAGTCATTAAGAGTGCGAAGGATGCGCTCAGCACGACCGTTCTGCTGCGAGGTATACGGGCAAGTGCGACGAAAAATCGTGCCATGTGTGGTGAGAAGATTACGAACAACGGTGTTGTCAAAGTCCTTCCCGTTGTCTGTCTGCAACGCGAGAATGGGTCGACCAAACTGCGTGAGAACGTAAGAGTAGAAAGCGGCAAGGGTGGATATAACATCCGACTTGCGGCGCAACGGGAAGGTCCACACATAATGCGAAAAATCATCAAGTATGACAAGATAATATAGAAAGCCCGTATTACTGGCAACAGGAGATGTCCAAACATCACTATGAATTAGTTCAAACGGGTACGATGCAACAAAGGAAGAAGGCCTAAACGGAAGACGAGCATGTTTGCCGAGGCGACATGCATGACACGAGTGATCCTCATTCTTATTACACGTGAAAGAAAAACTCCGAAGTATGTGGCGAAGGGTGGCAGGATTAGGATGACCCAAGCGAGCGTGCCAGAGATCCACTCCGGTGGCGAGAGCGACAGGGGCGGCGGAAGTGGTGGAGGTGGCGGAGTGAACCGGGTAGAGCTCGTCGGGGCTGTCACATCGGTGGAGCACCATCCGCGTGCGAGCGTCCTTAACAGAAAAACCACATTCGTCAAATTCAACAGTGACCGGATTTTCACGTGTAAGAGAACGAACGGAAACAAGATTTTTAATAAGGCCAGGAGAAACAAGAATATTAGACATGGGTATAGGAGTGGAGTTAGATGGAAAATATGTATGTCCAATATGGATGATGGGAAGAGAAGAACCGTCACCACGGTAATGCGGTTGGAGGTGTGGACAGGATGGGCAGTGTGGAGGTTACCGGGATATGCTGCCATATGAGCGGTGGCGCCACTGTCCATGTACCAATCGCCGCCGCCGGTGTAGCTGGCCGGGGAAGGGGCGGTGCGGAGAGCTGCCAGAAGGGCCGGGTCCCACGGTGCCGGCGGGAGGGGCGGCGCAGCCGTCAGGGGCAGCAGCGGCGGCCCACCTGGCGGCGGCTGCTGCCCGTAGGGCGCTGCATAGGGCTGCGGCGCGGCGTAGTACGCCTGGTGTGACGGAGGCCGAGTGCCGAGAAGGCCCGGAGTAGGAGCCCGAGGAACCGGCATGGAGTAGGCGTGGACAACGTCGGTCCATGGGTTCTGGCCGCCGTACCACGGAGCCCCCGGCTGAGGGGCCGGCTACTGCTGGCGAGGTGCTCCTCCCTGAGCGCCGCCGCCGCCTCCTTGCTTGCGGCCACCCTGACGGCCGCCGCGACGACCCCCCCCCATTGGCCTGGAAGGCGGGCGCCGCCGGCTGGTGCGGCGTCGGGTGGGGCGGTGGCGGGGCCGAGCCCCCGCGGGTGCCGGCGACAAGGGCAGTGTGGGATGCGCGCGTCCATGCCACCCGCATCCGGCGCTCCTCTAGCTTGAGGTACGCGACCACCTTGGCGAAGGTGGGCTCCGGGATGAGGGTGAGGTTGGAGGCGGCGTTCCCGAAGTCCTCCAACGAACAGTTTTCTTGTTGACCAATATGATTTAGGTGTATAGTGTTGTTGCGTAAACTACCAAGTTCATCCTTTCGTCATAAAATAGGCGACATCGATGGTCTAGTCAGCAATGACGCAATCTACTCTACACCTTCCTAACAAATGACCTAATAGAGGAGTGGGGTTGTATGCTGCTTACTAGCTTCTAAGCCGTTCAAGAGGACCGGGGGGGGGGGGGGGGGGGGCATGGTTGAGAAAAGATAGAGTCCAAGAAAAAGGGGAGAAGTAGCTCCCATTGCCGGAGAGTGATGTTGTCACCCCATCGCTTGCGATAGGAGTTGTCGCCAACGTCGGTGCCAAGAAGTGAGGAAGGGCTTGTCCTATTGTAAGCGACGAGCAAATAAATAAGGGGAGGCTAGATTTCGCGCCATCTCGCTTTCACCGATTTCCTTCTCTTGCCATCTTCGCCCCGATCCCCCCTGCACTATGGCGTATGTCGTGCCCCATTTTTGCGCTCGACTTAACCTAGCTCACTGGAAACGTCTAATTTGAGTGTTCTCACCAAGCCAAGGGGTGGGATGCTTTAGGGTGCATTTGGTAGTATGTATGGACCTAACCTAGTTGTTCTCCTCTGATGCATGCTAAGTGTAGACATGTTGAGTTCATGCATTTGTTGTTGTTTGGCAGCGGTTGTATGCTCTGAGACATGCTGAGCTGAGACTTTGTTTGGCAGCCAGCATGTGTTTCGACATGCTGAACAATTTTGATTTCCGAATAATTATTTTGAATGGTGAACAAAATTGAAAAAAGTGAACACAAATTTAAACATATTTTGAAATTCTGAACTTTTATTGATTTTTTTTGAAATTCTAAACATTTTTAGGAAACTTAAATAAAATTTGAAATTCTGAAAATTTTATGAAAATATAAAAATATTTTTAAATTCTATTTTTTTTGAAAATATAAACAAAATTTGAAATTCCGAACATTTATAAAAATCTGAACAAAATTTGAATGTATGATTTTTTTTGCAAGTTGTTTTGAAATTCTAAACATTTTTCTGAAAATTAAAACAATATTTGAAATTCTAAATATTTTTTAAAATTTAAACTAGATTTGATATTCTGAACATTTTGGAAAATTTAAACAAAATTTGAAATTCTGAACATTTTTTGAAAATTTAGACAAAATTTGAAAGAAGGAAGTATGTCTACCAAGAGGGGTGGGGGTGAATGGGAGTTTAATTTTTTCGGAAACTTCAAAACTCTCAGAACCCAACAGCGGAAGGAACGAAACAGAATACAGTGAGCAAGTACATACTATCGAATGTAAACTAAAACATCCATCCACTACTAGGGAAAATCTTATACACATAACTTTAACAGTAGCGCGTGTTAAAAAACCACGCTAATACTAAGTAGCAGTAGCGCGTTGGCGTAAAGCGCGCTACTGATAAAATTGTAGCAGTAGCGCGCTTGAATATAACATCGCTACTACAAAAATTCCCACGGCTTAGCCGATGGGCTACACATACTAGTAGCGAGCTTCGAAGAACCGCGCTACCGCTACATGCTTTGTAGCAGCGCGTTTAGGTGGAAACGCACTACTGATATAGGAAATACAATTAAATGGAAAGCAAATAGAAAAGTAAATGAAAATGAAAGAAATAGAAAAGGAGAAAGGAAAAATAATAAAATGTAAAGAAAAATAAATGAAAAAGGGTAAAAGAGAGAAAGGAATAGCAGTAGCGCATATCCAGGAACACGCTATAGCTAACTTAGCAGTAGCACCCTTCCTAGAACGCGCTACTGCTATTTCTGACTTAACCGCGCGATTGGTTCTTCCCCACGACCACTTCCCCCAGATCGCAACTCCTCCGCTGTCGCCGCCGCTGTCGCCCGTGGGTCACCACGCGCTCTCTCGTCGCTCTCCGCACACCCTCGACGCCGCCCCCAACCCCGGATTCGACGCCGCCCCCGACCCTAACCTCGATGCCGCCCCGACCCCGACCTCGATGTCGCCCCCGACCTCGACGCAGCCCCCTACCCCGACCTTGACGCCGCCCTACGCCGCACGCCCGCACCCCGACCCCTGATTCGACGCCGCCCCCGACTCCGACCTCGACACCGCCCCCGACCTCGACGCCGCCATCCGTCGCGCGCCCGCGGCCCGACCCTGACCTCGACGCCGCCTGCCCCTCCCTTGCCGCAGGCACCCGAGGTGAGCACGCCTGCTCCTCCCCCTCCCCTACATCTGCCGAGGGTTCTTAAAATTTGAATTGCATCAAATTAGTTAGGGTTCATCTATGGGTGGAAACGAATTGGATGCAGATATTGCTTAAGTGTATTAGTCAATAGCTATGTGACATGAAGTGTTCAACTTGTGACATACAATAAGTCAATGATAAATAGGTTTATGAATAAACACTATTGTAATGCATAATAATTTCTAAGATTAATCATAAAATGAGTAAAATTTGACCACTTATTTGACTTTTAAGTTGGATAATTGAAATATCCGATCAAATACGAATATCGGGTATTTCAGATTATCCGCTACCACTTTCCACCCCTAGGTTCATCAAATTAGATGGTAATTAGAGTAGTTCCTAGGTACTAATTAGTTAGTAAGAACTAGGTACTAATTAGGTACTATTTTAATTTTATTTATAGTAAGTTTATTTTTAGTAAGAACTAGTTGAATTAATAGAACTAGTTGAACATGTCATATTTGCTGTTTTTTTAGCTAAAGCAATTATTCCCGCATCGACATCGACGATGCCTATCCCGCATCCTCGTCGTCGACTCGGCGAAGGACACCTGCTTGACAAGATGGGCTATGTCCGGCACTAGGCTCCGCCGGGCTGGTACTGGGAGGCGCTACCTACCGGGGGCTGCTACTTGGTGAGGAGTCAACCCGTCGTTGACCCGAACCTTGTTTGGTGGCGGTCGTGTGGGCCAGTGACGGTCCAAAGGCTTGAGGACCCCATGGAGGTGGTACGTCACCGAGTCAGCGAGGAGGAGGCACACGTCCGTCACTAGTTGGTTGCGTTGGAGCACAGGTTCTCTAATACCTGGCAGGTTCTCCAGGGATCTCACTGGAGCTATGATCCTGTGATGGTTCCTTCTTTTTGGGTGTCCACCGCCCGCGCTGATAACCGTCGTTCGCTAGGGTGTTAGTTGTATTAGTGATATTATATGTATGATATTATTAGGGATGTTCAAGTGATAATATTCGATGCAAGAGATGATTTACTTTTGCTAGTGATAATATTCGACGCAAGAGATGATTTACTTTTGCTTATTGAATGCATGCTCAATTGAATACTTATTTATTTTAAGATTTGGTTTTGCTTATTGAATGCTCATGTCAATATGAGTCCTATAAGATATTTTGAAATGTATATCTAATGTTGCTCAAATAGGATATGTGCTTACCCAAGTGGTCGGTCATGTTTGCAGGTTACACCTCCGAGTGGCCTATGTTTTGCTGGAGTGTCGATTCATTTCTGTTCCGGCAAATTTCAGGCGCTCGATATGTCCTATTTTAGCAAAGGTCATGCCGGATTTTTCCGTGAATTTTGGTATGACTTATGCCAGAATATGTAGGAAATATCAAGTGCCCCAGATTTGTGTGTTGAGTTTCCTGGTAGTTGTCTTCGATCGATTTTCAATTAATGTTGTAACTATGAACATAGGAAATGTCTGACAACGAAAAGGATTTCGGTATTTGCAAATACTGCGAAGATGAGCGCGACCTGTGCGACAGAATCTTCCTAGATGATGATAGGCGCTTCAGCATCAAGCTGGACGAGAACTTCAAAGTGAATACAGTAAGTCACAATGACAAGTCTTTTTCATAATTAAGCATGACATCTGCTTCATTTTCTTCAACTTATATTTTTTTACTATTCTGCTAGCGTATCCCCTGCCATGCAAGAGTTTTTGTCTTGGATAAGATAAGATAGGTTTCTGTCGTATGAAAACTACTATGGAGGTAAAGAGAGTTTACTTGAAGACCGAGCATGGTTATACTTTCCATGCAAAATTATACAACGCAGACACCTACACCTATTTTGAATGCAAAACTTGGCAAGCACTATGCAAGGCTTATGCATTTGAGCCTGATATGGTTATCACCTTTGATAGTCGTCCGGAAGATGATATTGAAGGTAATACCGATATCTGGGTCGATGTGCAGACGCCTCCAGTTCTACCATTATGTGAGTGTTCCTCAACCATATTTATGTGATCGATATTGTTTATTTCAAAAATAGTTGACAACTAGTTTCTATTGACATCTTATTTCCATTCAACCAAACATGTCCAACGCTTGGTAGACAGGACCTACTACTGTCGCGGGGTTGAACTAAACCGCGAGGAGATAAGTCATTATGTTTCATGGCTTGAGGATCTTCATACTGTCAAGACAAATTATTTTTCTGGAGACCTATAGTGTTCATAGTGAATTACGGTCACATTTATTTAGGAAAGATGGTAAGATTTTTACTATTTGTCCTCAGTGCATCTTTTGCATACATGATTTTTAAAGCTAAACTTCATTGTTAAGTATGTTACTATATGATGTTCTTCAACAGGGACTCCCGATGAATGTTTTGCCTCATTGGATCGGGACTAAAGGTCGCATGAGAATGGTTAGCTTACAGCCAAGACATCCTACAATGCACTTTAGTGCATTCAGGATTTCTAATAGCGAGGAATGCTTAATAGTGAAAGACTGGAGCAAAATTGTGAACAATCGCAGGGAAGTACTAGGAGGCAGCAATCAGAAGCGCAACCCATGATTAGGAGACAAGTTCATCTGCATACTCCAACATGATGAAGCAGGAGTGCTACACATGTTGTATGCTATTTTACCTAAGAGAGAGCAGCAGGAGTGATTAGCTAGCTAGAAATGAGTTTGAAGATGATGATGTGGTACACTATGACTGATGATTAAATAGCTGATGTTGGTGGTAATGACTATGATGATTATTATTAGCTAGTGTTGGTGGTGATTAGATAGCTACCGCAGCTAGTGTTGGTGGTGATTAGATAGCTACCGCAGCTAGTGTTGGTGGTGATTAGCTAGCTAGAATGAGTTTGAAGATGATGGTGTGCTACACTATGACTATGATGATTAAATAGCTACTGTTGGTGGTATTGACTATGATGATGATTAAATAGCTTGTGCTGGCGGATTAGATTCAAGTGGAGGCAACAGGTGGTGCACATCGAAAGTACTACTAGTCCAAACTAGATTAAGTTTGGATTAGTAGTACACTTTTGACATGCACCACATGTTGCCTCCACTTGAACCTAATCCACCTTCATTTGACACACTGTTATGGACATAATGATATAAACCTCATAATTGGTATTGTACCAAAATTTGTATAACGGCATATAAATATACTAAAAAAAAAGAATACTGGTAGCGATTGATAGTAAACACACTGCTACTAGCTAGATTAGTAGTAGCGCGGTAGCGAACACACGCTGCGGCTATATGTCTTAGCAGTAGCGCGTGTAGCACCTGCTACTGCTAAGTAATAGCTATAGCACCTTAATAGTAGCGCGGTGTCCCGCGCTACTAGTGGGTATTAAACCTGCGCTACTACTAGAGTTTTCCCTAGTAGTGATCGAAAGGAATCACATGATTGAAACATATCATACAAAATAGAGCCAAAGTAAAGCAGAGAGGTAGATGTGACCAGTTATGCTCGATGGTGACAAGGAATTTCGTAGACCAGTTTGCCCTTTTTCAAAAGGACTAGGTCTGGTTGGAGAGGTTGTGATTCAACATAGAAGATAAACTTTCTTTGCCCTATTCTCCTCGAAAATTGGTTCATCAACCAATCTCGATCACTCGTGGTAGATACTTGAGGTGATCTCCAAACCTTTACAAACTTCTTCGAGAACCACAATAACTCCTTATCTCTGAAGAAATTGACACCTAACCATCTAGAGAGTTTGTAGCTCTCAAGAGTAATAGGTGGAGCATGCTGGACTTAGATTCGAGTGATACTAAATCACTATCTAATTTTTTGGCTCTGGGTTTTTTCTCTTGGTGGATTTTAATCTCAAATCACTTATGAGAGAGGGTTGCTCACACAAACTTCTCATGATCAAACGGAGTAGCCGCCGAACAAAGCCGGTGTAGGGTGGCTATTTACAGCTGCAACCTTCCCTGATGCACTACTGCAGGAATGCCTAGCAGTGGCGGGCGCAAAAACACTAGTAGTGGTAGGCAAGGCTCCCAGGGACGCCCGCAACCGACCTCCCACCACTACTATAACCGCATCAGTGGCGGGCTCCCCGCCCACCACTGGTAGGGACTCTGCACTGGCGGCCACACAGCTCTGCCAGCTAGTGATTACAGTTAAGGCAGTGGCAGGCGTGTTTCAAGGCCCGCCATTGGAAGCTTTGTCATGCAAATTAAAAATTCTGCAGCCACGGCAGCATATTTTTTGCCATGACTAATTTTTGCATGAATGTAAGATCATAATTTGCAATACGCTGCGATAAGAAATTACGATACATATTGCAACATACGTCAAACCACTAGCTAATTATTATCAAGCAATACTATTAGTACAACATAAAGCAATAAACATATATATGTTCAACAACTCTCTTAAGTTTAGTACTTACACGGTCCAATAAAAAAAGTGCATACAACATATTTGTTTAATAAAGTGCTATAGCTAGTCCCAGAAATTAGTAGTTATACATATACGACATCCTGATCACCACCGAAAGTACATACTACGGTGATTGCTGGACATCGTACCACAGATAGATTTTGTTGCCGCCCTGATGACCATCCTCAAATTCATGAAGACAAAGTAAGAACGAGTTCCTAGCTTGCATCCCAAATTGTGTGGAAATGTCAATCCAATTTTGACAATGGAAATATGTTCTTGAAAGTGCTAGTTATCGACTAGAGGGGGGGGGGGGGTTGTGAATAGGAAATTTTTATGAAAGTCTTCAAAACACGGTGGCTTTGAAGACAAACAAGTATACTGAACCTATATAGTAAGCAGCGGAATGAAAACTACACTAGGCAAGCATTAGTCAAGCATACAATACAGTGGAAGCACAAAGACTAACTGTAGCTAGGTAGACAGGATCAGGATGGAAAATAGTACAAAACCAAACATATATAAATCTTCACACAGTGAAGTCAAATGAATCAAGTAGGCAAGCAATGACTTCACGAAGACAAACTGAAGAGTAATGTTGGTGAAGACAAGGATGTGATAGACCAGTTACAGTTGCTGTGACAACTGTACGTCTGGTTAGCGAGGCTAAGATCGAACTCAGAAGACCGTGTCTTCACCTTGTTCCCCTTGAGCTAAGGACACCCATTCCTCGCCCAATCACTCTGGTAAGTCTTCAAGGTAGACTTCCAAAACTTCACAGACTTCGTTCACCGACAATCCACAATGACTCTTGGATGCTCAGAATGCGACGCCTAACCGACTAGAGTATTCACAGTCCTCAAGTGTAACAAATCTTCTGATCACGCGGACAGAAAGACTTCAGTGATACCTAACACTCTTTGGCTCTGGGTGTTTTGGGATTAGTCCTCGCAAGGATCTCTCTCTCAAATGCTTCGGGGGTGGGCTGCTCTCAAACGACAAAAGCCATGCACTAACTCTGAGCAGCCACCAATTTATGGTGTAGGGGGTAGGTTATTTATAGCCAAGTGGTAACCCGACCTGATATGTCCGAAATGACCCTGGGTCACTAAGGAACTGACACGTGTCCAACGGTCGGATTTCAAACACACACGGCAGCTTGGCTTGGGCTACAAGCAAAGCTGACTCATCCAACTCTGGATAAGGTTTGCTCTCATTGTCTTCACTCGAAGACATAGGGTTTGGTTGAGCATCACATCATTCACTCCGACTTTGTTCACTTGGACCCCACTTATTAGTACGGTGGTTCCTATGACTCAATAAAGAAGAAAGGAAACTACGAAACATCTATGTCTTCGCACACTACAGTCTTCAAGTGAATATCTTCACACGTCCTAATCTTCATGTGAATGTCTTCACGAACCACCGTTGTCTTCAATGTCTTCACACATTTTTAGGGGTCATCTCTGGTAGGTAAACCGAATCAATGAGCGACTACTACCTATGTTATCCTGCAATTGTCACAAACACATTAGTCCTTCAACCACGTTTGTCGTCAATACTCCAAAACCAACTAGGGGTGGCACTAGATGCACCTACACTAGTAGAAAATAGGGCATTTGTCCCAGTTGGTGAGGGCCTTTTGTCCCGGTTCTTGAACCGGGACTAAAGGGTCGTTACTAATGCCTCCCCCCTTTAGTCCCGGTTCTTACATGAACCGGGACAGATGGGCCTCCATGTGGCCACTGCGAGCAGCCCAGGCAAGGGGGCCTTTGGTCCCGGTTGGTGACATGAACCGGGACCAAAAGGCTTCCATGTGTCAGCAGCTGGCTGGAGCTGAGTTTTTTTATAAAAAAGTGGCTGGTTTAGGGGTTTTGGGGGTTAATTTTAGGTTGTTATTAGCTACCTAATAGAGAGAAGTGTCCTCTCTTATATCTTCGTCCTTGGTTTACCAACGCTACTGCTATGTTCATTTCACCCGCTGATATATAATAACTCATGCCTGCTCGCATCATACATCATTATATATAATAACAAGTCCTACTAATCATGCATCATCATACAACTTCTACTCGTTATTAATAACAAGTCATACAATCATCATCCTCATAGTCATCGAACCCAACCCTACATAATTGTTCTTAGCACATGATCATCAGTATCAGGTAGGACCTAAATACCCTTAAGGTAAAATAGCATAAAACAATATAGACCCTGACTCTCCATTATGAAGAATGGAGATCATCCTGTCTCAAATTCTCGCGTCACCTCCTTTTGCTTCCAAGAAGCTCCTTACGGCCGTCCATACATTTTTTCCATTCTTTGATTGTCATATCTCCACTTCTTTTAGAAATCCGGTATGGACAGTTGAGATTCGTAGGACGACCTGGTTGTATGTTCAAAACATCAAGGCGACCGTGCGTATACAGCAGATGAGGCACACAATAATTCGGGACTATCTATTGAAAAACATGGTAATAACTTCGTAGTTAGCAATGATGTACTAGTTTTAGAAGTATTTAAAAAGATGCAGGGATGTCGTAATAGTAAAAAATCTTACCAGGGTATCTCCATGGTGGTTACCGTAGTTCAACACGTGCACTAGTGGCACGTATTGACCATAATGTTGAGGAGTTCGATTGTAGACATTGTAATTCTCAAGATTAGTACAAAATGTGATCAGATGATTTTTCTCCTTATAAGTTAATTCGGAGCCATCGGTGTAGTGAGTTTTGTCTACCATCTTCTGCTCATTCTTTGAAGAATAAAAATAAGCTATCAACTATTTTGAAATAAACAATATAAATTACTTAATAAGTATGTTAAGCTCACATGGGGGAAGAATTGGAGGTGTATCCACAAGGACCCAAATATCCATATTGTCTTGCTCGATTGTAGGATCACCAAGATCCAAGGTGACAAGCATACCCTCATCAAAACCATACATCTTGCAAAGTGCTTCCCAATTTTTGCAACCAAAATGGGTTACACTCTCAGCATTGTACAACTTTACTTTAAAATCCACACCATGATGGGTCCTTAGGAGAATTGTTTTGGTTTCCATACTTTCATGGTCTTCAAAACCCATCCTCTCCAAGACATAGCGTCTTGCATAGCATGAGATAAGCTAGTAAAATTGGAAAAGATGAAAAATACATGTTAAAATAGTTGAAGTCGTGCTTAATTACGAAAAAAACTATTGTCGTCATTGCGTACCGTATGAACATCGAAGGTCTCCTCGAGCTTAATGCTGAAGCGCCCATCTTCGTCCAGCTCAATGAACCTGTCGCACATACCTCGGTCGTCGTGGCACCAGTCGTACTCCCCCGGGCGGTTTTGTCGTCCGAGTACGACATTTCCGGCCTAAGTTCATAATTCAAATATTAAACTTGTATAATTAAATATATGTACTAAAAAACCTAAATTAGATCATTATTATTAATCACGGGTTGACTGTCGGTGATGGTACGTAGCTCCTCCTTTCATTCCCGAGTGCATTATTACACCAAATTGTCTAGCACACGGAAATGAAGGAGAAGCTACCCCCACGACGGCGTGGATGATGGAGGGGGCTCCTAGATTTCTGCATAGAGTGCTCTTCAATTTTAGCATTCAAAGTAGGAGTACTTTTCCAATATGAGCATTGAATAAGCAAAACCAAATCGTAAAATAAAGTAGTATTCAAATTAGCATGCATTCAATTATAACCAAAAGTACATCATCTCTTGTGTCCGTACATCGTCGAATATTATCACTAATACTCCTCGAATACTATCATACATATAGCATCGCTAATTAATACAGCTAGAACCGTAGCGCCCGACGGGTATCGTCGAGGGTGGTGGACACCCAAAGATAAGGAACAATCATAGGATCATAGCTCTAGTGAGATCCCTGAAGAACCTGCCAGGTATTGTCGAACCTGCCCTCTAATGCAACCATGTAGTGACGGACGTGCTCGTCCTCCTGGCTAACACGGTGACGTACCACCTCCATGGTGTCCGGAAGCCTCGGCACCATCACTGGCCCACGCGACCGCCACCAAACAAGGATCGGGTCAACAAGGGGCTTCCTCCTCACCAACCTACGTCCCCTAGAAGGTAGCACCTCCCAATACCAGCCCGGCGGAGCCCAGTCCCGAACATGACCCTGATCAAGCATGCCTCCACCGCCGAGTCAACGACGACGAGGATGCAGGATAGGCATCGTCAATGTCGATGCGGGAACTACTTCTATATATAGTTAAATAAAGTAGTTTTATTAACTAAATCAACTATTTCAACTACTAAGCACTTACTATAAATAAATAAAGTAGTACTTACTAAAAACAAACTACTTCTATATATAGTAAAATAAAGTAGTTTATTAAATCAACTAGCTAGTTCAACTATATATGAAGCACTTACTATAAATAAAATAAAGTAGTAGTTACTAAAAATAAACTAGTTTAAGAATATAGTTCTATTATTTTTCTAACTAATTATATTAAACACTTTCTCTTCTTATTTTTTCCTTTTTCCTCTATTCTAAATATGAACATATTCATAAATGACTTCTATCATTCACAATTTTACTGTACATACATAATATGAACATATACATAAATTGACAAAGAAAATACTATGAACAAAAATATCATTAAAATTCTATGAACAAAATTACAACAGAAAAAAATCATAAAAAATCTATGAATAGGAAAAAATCATAAAAATTGACATATTCGATCTTTGCATATATTTGAACATACAAACTTGCATATTCAAGAATAATATCACCAAAAAAAATCTATTACCAGAAAACAAATCTAACACAATATGAACAAATTAATTACACAATATGAAAAAAAATCTAACAGAAAAATCTATGAACTACACATCTAAATTACTACACATCTAACAAAAAAATCAATGAACTACAAAAAATCTAACAAAAAAATCTAAAAAAATCTAACAAAATCTAACTCAATTAGCTACACATCTAAATTATACTACACATCTAAACTAACTACTACTAACATCAAATTAAATTAGCAAAAATTTTTCTCACGGCGACGGTGTCGGGGACGGCGACGGCGAGGTGCGGCGCGGGGAGGGGCGACGCGGCGACGGGGCTGGGCCGCGCGGGCCGGGGCGGGGTGGGGCAGCGTCGCGGGGCACATTGGCGTGGGGTGGGAGGTGGCGACGGCGTCGGGGTGGCGCGGGATGGCATCGGGGAGGCGCGGGACGGCGCGGAGCGCCGACGGCGACGGCGAGGCAGAGACGGACGGGCAGCCTGGTGGCGTCGGGCGGCGTGGAAGAAGAACTGAACCAAATTTTCACGAGTGCTACTTATATAGGCTGAGCATTCGTCCCGGTTCATGGCACCAACCGGGAGCAATGCACCCTTTAGTCCCGGTTGGTGGCACCAACCGGGACCAAAGGCCTCTTTTCAGCAGCCCAAAGGGCGGGAAACAGAGACCTTTGGTCCCGGTTGGTGCCACCAACCGGTACCAATGCACCCCTTTAGTCCCGGTTGGTGGCACCAACCGGGACCAAAGGTCGTGTGCTGGAACTGGCGCGCTGCGGTGCTATGTTTAGTCCCACCTCGCTAGCCGAGAGGGGCTCGGAGTGGTTTATAAGCCCTGCCGAACCAACCACTTCGAGCTCCTCTCTACTGCAGGCTTATGAGCCTAAAATCACTCACTGTGCTTGTGGGCCTATTGGGCCTATTGTGGGCCTGCATCCGGGCCCTAGTAACGGGTTTCTAGTCGTATGCAGTCCGTGGTGGCCCTGTAGGTGGCACTTTTTTTAATTACTTATTATTTTCTTTTATGATAATTCTTTTTGCTTTTAATGTTTTGAACAAAATTCTAATTACTTATTTATTTTCTTTTATTATAATTCTTTTTTCTTTTAATGTTTTGAACAAAATTCTAATTACTTATTTATTTTCTTTTACGATAATTCTTTTTTCTATTAAAGTTTGTAACAAAATTTTAATTACTTATTTATTTTCTTTTATGATAATTCCTTTTGCTTTTAATGTATTGAACAAAATTCTAACTACTTATTTTTTATGATAATTCTTTTTGCTATTAAAGTTTGTAACAAGATTCTATATAATTTTAGTTTCAATAATACTAGAGGTTTATAAAAGCTTTTTAGTTGATTCCTTTAGTACCAGTTCTAAGGCTGTTACAAAGGCATTTTATTTGGTACAGGTTTTAAGGCTGGGGCCCCACGAGCACCTTTTAGTACCGGTTCGTGGCATGAACCCGTAAAAGAGTTTTTTAGTTGATTCTTTTTGCAGCTGTTTTTTAGTCCCACCTCGCCAAGCGAGACGCACTCGCAGCGGTTTATAAGCCCTGGGTGTAGAGACGATGAAGGGAGAAGCGCAGTGCTCACCTGCACGTTGGCCTGAAGCTAAGCAACGTGCAGGTGAGCATTGCGCCTCCCTTTTATTTTGGCATGGTATCGTCATTTCATCCACATAGGATAGCATCAGGATTTCATACGGAAACTTGTCTCACTACAGGAAATAGGTAATTTGTCGTCTGTGAATTACAGACGGCAAAGATCTAAATCCTGACGGCAAAGACTTTGCCGTCAGGAAGCAGACGACAAACTCAGACGACAAAGATAAGTCGGCAAAGAATACTTTGCCGTCAACTTTTTACCGGCAAGACGGCAAAGACTTTGCCGTCATCCAAATTCTATTTTTGCCGCCAAGTCGAATAATAGCATACGACAAAGAAAACATCTTTGCCATCAGCTAGGATGTTCCTTTGCCGTCAGCCTCGTCCACCCAAGAAGGCAAAGAACTTTTTATTATTTATTAAAATAGTGATCAAACAGTGCAGTTCCAGAAGCGTTGGTCAAAGCTACATGGTCTCTCTATTTCAAAAAAAAGCTACTTGGTCAAAGGCGTAGATAAATTTGTTCGTAGCCATTTCACAACCAACATTATAAGAATCAATGACAAGCGAACATATTTTACAAGATAGAACAAGTGTATTTACACAGTATATCCATCGTCATCACTCACTGATGAATCAAAAAACTAATTCTATTTCAATTTCTGAGAAAAAAAGGACGAACTGGGCAACTGCCCTTGCAGCACACACGCTGCTGGGAGGTTGAGATCCGCGCCGCTAGCGCACAAGGGGCCGGGAGGTGGAGGGCCCGCGGCAGGAATGAGGAGGATGCCGCGACCGCCTGGCCTTGCTCGCGCTGGACGCCGCCCTGGCCCGCGCTCGCCGCTGTCCTCTCTCGTGCCAGCCCGCGCCCGCTGCCCATGCTCGCCCGCGCCGGCCGTCGCCCTCGCCCGCGGCTGCTGGCGCCCTCGCCCGCGGCTGCCTACTGCGTAGCTGCTCCGGCCCGCGCCCGCCACCCAGACTTGCTGGCTCGCGCCGGCCGCCGCCCTAGCCCTGGCAAGGTGGCGAAAGGACGGGCAGGAGGGTGCTGGGTGCGGCGGCGGATGGACGGGCGAGAGGGCGCTAACCATGGCGTGCCGCTGCTTGGAGATGGGCGGGCGCTGGGCTCAGCGTTCGGCTGCTCGGGGATGCGGGCTGGCGTGGCCCGACGGCTTGTGGCTGCTCATGGGAGAAGTAGGGAGTAGGGAGCAGGGAGCAGGAGAGAGGAGGGCGCTGGCCGGTGGGGTGCTACTGCTCGGGGAGGTGGAGAGAATCAGAGAAGAGGGAGCACGGGGGAGGAGATGGGAATCCTGGGTGGGGAAGGTAGGGTTGTGGCCTCGTGGTATCGTGGGTGGGGGCTTACATGGGGGTGCATGCATCGTGGAGTGGGTGGAGGTGTGCGTCCGCCAGCCGGCGTGAGATGTGTGTGTGAGATATTGCCAAGTCATCGATCCGTGTGATGGATCCGCGTGATGTGCTTCTTCTTTGCCGTCTGTAAAAAAATCACAGACGGCAAAGATTTTGCCGTCTGTGATTTCTTTTGACGGGTGCGGGCGGCCCAGATCTTGCCACCTCATCGATCCATGGGCTCGATCTGTGTGATGTGCTTTCTTTTTGCCGTCTGCGATTTTTTTATAGACGGCAAAGAGCTATCTTTGCCGTCTGTAAAAAAAATTGCAGACGGCAAAGACTTTGCCGTCTGTGATTTCTTTTATAGACGGCGAATAGAGCCCTTTGCCGTCTGTAAAAAAATATCTCAGACGGCAAAGAGTCTTTGGCGTCTGTGTTTTTTTTACAGACGGCAAAGTGTGAATTTGCCGTCAGTTGTTCTTTGCCGTCAGCTGTTGTCGGCAAAATTTGTCTTTGCCGTCTGGCCCGATGAAATGCTGACGGCAAAGAACAATACTGACGGCAAATCTCCTGTTTCCCGTAGTGTCTGGTACAACATGAATTTCAAATGAACTACAAAATTATAAACTTTCTGTTAGTGCCATTAGTTTTCAAATTTGAAAACACTTTTTTTTCTTGCTTTATTTATTTTATTTTGTTTCTACTTACAACAAAATACTTATTGTTGCTATTTTTATTTTTTTTCTTCAGTTTTTTTGTTTTGTTTTCTGCATTATTTAGCCGTTGGTCCCGGTTCGAGCCACCAATCGGGACCAATGGTGGTGGGCCAGGAGCGAGGCCCATTGGTCCCGGTTCATCCCACCAACCGGGACCAAAAGGTCCAAACGAACCGGCACCAATGGCCCACGTGGCCCGGCCGGCCCCCTGGGCTCACGAACCGTGTCCAATGCCCCCATGGGTCCCGGTTCTGGACTGAACCGGGACTAATGGGCTGACCTGGCCTGGACCTTTGCCCTCTTTTCTACTAGTGCTACAATACCCACCTTTTTGGTGATTGATGACAAACTGGTTGAAGTTTTCAACGGGGATAAAAGTATGTGGAAGTTCAGTTTTGTGAGCCTTGTCTTCCTAGATTAAAAAAGGCTCCCTTGAAGATGTGCATATAAGTAGTTTGCTTTTGAATACAAATGGACATTACAGGTTTTGCTTTGTGGAGTCCATCTTCAATATTGTAACATCCCAAAGTTCTAAAATTTGGAATGTTATATTAAATAGATAGTTTTGATTGTTTGTTTGATTGTGGTGTGGTTGCTTGTGTGATTTGAGCGAAATTTGAAACTTTATGGAAGTTAAATGAGAGGGAATAAAAGGACTTTCCCAAACTTTCATTTTTCATTTCTGAACTCCATGAATTCAAATTCTTTTCATCACAAAACCCTAGAGTGAAGATGATATGCCTTCTTCCATTTAAATAAATGAAATAGGTTCTGAAAAGATTTGAATTTCATTTGGAAATATTTGCAATTCTATACTTTATGCAACTCAATGATTTTCATGAGAGAAGATAAAATGACTTCTTCAAATTATTTGAAATATGAGTTGGAAGTTTAAAAGAAACAAATTGAAAATCCCATTGAATTTATTTTGAATTTGGAGTTATTTCGTTTTTATTCAAATTATTTTTCTCCACAAATAAAATATATGGTAATTAGGGTAAAATGATTCCCTACATTAGAAAAATGGAGAGAAATATATTTGAAACCATTTTAGTATTTTTAAAATGATTTTTATGAGATTTTATTGCAACAGTCGCATTGGTTGCTTTATTGGAATTTTTGTGGAATTTATTTGACTCTCGGAAAATGTCCATGTCGTAGAAAATCTTTTTCTGAAAATTCCGATATATAATATGCCTATGGAAAGTTTAAATTTTAGTATTTGTTATTTTTCTGTTTACCTTTTTTGTTTTATTTAGAAATAAACTCTATGTGCGGCCTATAACTATCCGACGCCCATGTTCGCAATATGGTGAGCAGACAGGCCGTAATCGTTTTTATTTATTTTCGGTTATGCTTCGAAAAAAGAAATACAATTTTCGGAAATATTTCTTTTTATTAAGAAAAAAAACTGCGCGTATGCGCGGCCGGCCGAAGCTTTAGGCCCATGCGAGGTGCCTCTTTTATCTTTGTCGTGTCTTCTACATTTACTCCCACATTGCCTATTTTTTAACTCCTAAACCTCTTTTTCATCTATAAATATAGACCCATAGAGCCTCCGAAAATCATCCGATTCGGGTTAAATAAATATATTTTGGTTTGGCTAGATTCAGTAAAGAAAAATATATTTCTCCTCTCCGGCGGAAATTCTGGAAGTCGTCACCTCTCTCCGAAGTCGTCTTTTCTCTACCTTATAACGGTATCTTTTTTTTTTACTTCCATAGTTTATTCTTTCTAGGCTAATACGGTAGAATAATTAGATTATCAATTAGTCTCTGTATTTATACATTAGACCTAGAATTCTTTTAGCCGTAGTTATTTTTCTTCCGTAAGACAGCTTGACCCTGATTTTTCAAATAGCCATAACATTTTCTCATTCATCCAAATTAGATGAAA
Organism: Triticum aestivum; assembly: GCF_018294505.1. NCBI lineage: Eukaryota > Viridiplantae > Streptophyta > Magnoliopsida > Poales > Poaceae > Triticum > Triticum aestivum. The sequence goes on along the minus strand of NC_057813.1, from coordinate 713,408,048 downwards.
CCAGCGTCTATAGTTTCGTCTTGTTTTCACCTATCCAGTGAACCTGTCACATCAACTTTTTGAAATTTTCAAATTTTCAAATTTGTTCAGATTCATACTCAAACTTGTTTTGATCATATCTTTTCATCCGTACCTCCGTTTTCGATGAAACCCACGACGAAATCTTCGAAACGATCCCCTCTGTCCAGTAAAACAAATTAAACATATTTTTGAAAGTTTAAATTTGATTTCAAACAGATTTGAATTTAAACTTCTTTTGTTCATAAGTTGAGTTTTATAACTCCAATTTAATTGATTCTTTTTGCAAATTGAAGCTCTTGACCTAAACTTTCTAATCAGGCCAAATTCACTTAATTTTGGTACTGTTAGACATTGCTTTCTATTGCAAGAGTTAATTGCTTGTCTTCGAAGTTTTTTGAGATCTTTTCTTCGAATCTTTTACATGATTGCTTATGTGTGGTTACTATTTATTGCTTACAATAGATTAAACGGAGTGTGACGGGTAGAACTATCAGGAGTTATGAGTGCGAAGTATCTTCATCAACAGTACAGGCAAGTTCACACCTTTATCATATTTTCCTATACCCAGTTTTATGCATTAGTTTTACCCTCAAACATTGCATGAGTAGGTTTTATAACATGTGGGTACTGGGAAGTAGTTGATGAGGTAGGAACCTATTGTCCTATATTCAAACCCTTGGGTGTTACTACGTTATGTTTATACTGCTATGCTATGCTCGTAGACGTGGATTGGGTTAATTCATGAAATATGTGAGAGTTATTGTTAAGTAAGGTTTAACTTAAGGTGGCTACTTTAATACACATCTGGGTTGATTTTTTGAGGCACCCTAGAGCACCCAGTGGTTGTCTGGGCACCTAGAGAACCTAGTGTTTGCCCAAGGGGATCCTGGAGTACCTGTGTGATCACCCTACGGAATGCCACCCAGGCTCAAAGGGATCATAAGATTATTCATGCTAGAAACTTCCGTGTGCAGCCACAAGCCATTATGGGCTCTGGCATAGTTGAGTAAGTTGCGTGAGCTCTTGAAAAGATAGGCTAGTAGATGTAGGGAAAAGTAGGTGTAACTGTCTACCCAGAGTAAAGAGTTAATGTTTCTGAAAGACTGTGTCTCGGTCATCCATTTCTCAAACACCATGTAGTGCAAGAAATTCAACAGAGGAGATCGAGTCTTGTGGGGAAAAGTGCGCAAACCTCTGAAGAGTGTACAAACTAATCATGGTTAGCTGTGTCCCCAGTTATGGACATCTTGAGTATCTGGTTCTTGAATTATTGATTTGATCTCATCACGTTACTTAAAAAACTTGTTGGGTTATTGAAGTTAATTTGGGATTGAGTTGGAGGAACCTTCTCAATGTTTTCAACAAACTTTATAGTTAAATAAAATATACTTCTTTGTTGTAGGAAGAAACTAGCTTTCTGCAAAATTAAACCTAGAGCCTCCACCAGCGATATATGCATGTAGTGGTAGCCATTATTCAGCATTTCTCTACAGTGTGAAATTGCCAGTACATTCAATGTATTGACCTACATGGCTGCAATGTCTGATGTTGCGGGAATCTTACGACGAGTAAGTGATACGTTAGGGTTACAGTGTCTACACTCAACTTTGCCGTTGGTGTTGATGGGAATCCACAACTTTGTCATTACTTTCGCTATATGGATTGTCATAATAGTATTTACGTTATTTTATACATGTGATTTACCTTTGTTATAAATCCTCGAGTATTGTGTGTGTCAGCATACCGATCCAGGGATGACACCTAAGCACAGAGACTTCGATCCATTCGGGTCGGGTCGCTACAAGATGGTATCAGAGCACAGGTTGACTGTAGGACGTGACCCTAAAGACTAGCAAGCCCATAGGAAAGATTTTCTCTGAAAACTTTATTTTCAAAAAGATCTTTTACCTCTCTTCTTTTCTGAAATTTATTAAATACTCCCTTTTAGTTAGACCATACCCCTTTCCCCTTTTGACCACACGAAGATACGACTGATGAGACCACTCCAAGAAGTACAAAATATCAGACAACTAAGACCACTTTGGAATAAAGAGGAATTTTACCATGCATTACAATGATGGAAACTACAATGGTTGAAGACTTTGAAAACTAGGAGAATTTGAAGGTTCTGAAGAATTTCCAGATTACTATGACCTAGGAAGGCTACCATTATGGAACTTGGCAGACTAGGGAAGCTGTCAATACCCGAGATCAAGGTGTGTCGGAGAAAGACCGGAACATGGAGCATAAAACTCAAAGTTTTGTCAAGAAAAACCTAAGGCAGGAGATATCAACTATGGAATGATAGTTCATGTCAATGACCAAGGCAGAAACATGGATATCCAAGATGATATCGCCCGCTTATGCTATTGTCACTGTGCTGAAGGATTGGATGGTAGAAGGCTGATGGAGCACCTGTCAACAAAAGATGAAGTTTTTAACCTTAGCTGGTGTATCACCAGGATCTGGAGTATTACATTAAGAAGTAAAGGGTGGACCTTTAGGAAGCCGTATTTGACAAGGAAGTATTTCGTGAAGAACTCAGGATGCAGAAGCCGAAAGTAGCCAAGCCGGAGGAGCAAAACCTCGAGATACCGGAGATTCGTTAGGAGTTAAAGGAAAGTAGGACCATGGTTCATGGCAAGGATGTTGAAACCCAGAAGTTTGGAACGCAACTGCAGAATATTAAAGGACGTCAAGAGAGACTTCGTGTCAACATATATGATCTGGCAAAAGAACTTGAAAAGGACAAGCACGATCGGAAAATGCCCATCAGATACATGAACAAGACTTGAAGAGTTCTGCGACTTTGAAGATTTATTGACCTTTAGAAGACCAAACCCCTATTATATACCTACGTTAGATCCGACGTTTGTGAGCTATCATTTGTTTGATGTTTTTCCGACAGCCACAAATAAAATCTGTCTTTCCAAAACTTTTGTTTGTATTGTGTGCATCCCTCCCTATCTCTCTTGTCTCACCCCAAAACCCCGGACCCAATAGAGGATGAATGGAGATGGACCGATGGATTCAGAACATGGAGGATGACCTGAAGAAGAACACTATAGCCGGAAAGGATATGGCCTAGCATGCTCTTCAGTGGTTTGAAAGAGGTGTTGCTACTTGGTGGAGGATGTACCAAACCATCAATTGATGTCAAGGAGTAACCACTTGGAAGGAATTTAAGTTAACTTTGCTAAAGTCTCGGCTTGTGTCCTAGAAATTGAATCCTTATGGAAATGATATGAAGAAACCTTGTGCATGCAAGCTTTGTGGAGCAATATGACACAACCACAAAGAACACACGTATGAATGCCCTCATTGTGAAGAAAGTCACCTAGCTGAAGAATGCCCAACTAGGTAGATTACTTGTTTCTTGTGTGAATGGACTACCCCTTACCCTGCTCAGTGTCACATTTACCCCATAGTATAAAGAACCATCCAACAGAAGAAGGAAGCAATGAAAGGAGCCCTTAAGGAAACTTTAGAATAACCTGTGATGAAGGAAGAGGTGGAGGACACTCCCAAAGAAAACCCAATTAAATCATGCACCCAGTCTTGCTATTCATGTGGAGAAGAAGGACACATCTCTCAAAATTGTCTGAACGGGGATCTAGTAGAATTCTCGACAGAGGAAGTGGAGTATGACCCACAGGAAGTAGAAGCCCTGATTGGAACGGAAAGGTCTAGGAAGAGAAATATATTGGATTCCAGGAAGGACCTGAGTCATATCACCTATTTCAGGTGAAAGATTCAGGGCACTACTTCAATGGTTGCCCAAAAAGGAAGCCGAGAACCCTAGAAGGCTATGTAATCACAAGGAAACCTTCAGACCTGTCAAAAGTAATATGGTTCCGCTGTATGAAGTAGGGCACTTTGCTAGAGATTGTCCCAAAGAGAAGGAGACTTGTGATAAATAGTGGAGTCTGTAAGAAATATAGTAGTAGAAGTCGGAACAATTCTTTTATATTGAGGTGTTGACTTGAGCCATGTAATGGAAATACAGGAGATTGTAATAATTTGAGAATCAACAAAGTTAGCATCATTGGTACTGATTCGGATTTATGAGTTGTTACTCTAAGAAGAAAGATTTTGACCATTTTTGAGGATATGAGAAATATGGTCTATGGAAGAACTTGTGCAATTCCAATGGTGGTACTACCTTGTGAGGACCCTTGACCCCTGGAAAAGATAATGATATTCCACGAAGTGGACTACAAACAAATAAGTACGATTTTTATCTCAATACCCCCAAAATATGAAGGGATGAAGTACTATTGGATATAAAGGAGGTAAATATCGGTAATATGGAGCAATTGTAACTCCATGATGAGTCTGGGCAATCACGTCTTAGTTTGCTACAAATAGAAGGAAGGGAGACAGTACAATTGGATGGATTTAAGAATGCTGGGAAGCTGGAAGTTGTAATAATGATCAGTTGCCCCGATGATGAGTTCAAGGTTTACAAGTGATGAGGTGGGCCATAACCCACAGGCCCCATGACCCGCCAAGAAGTAAGCACACTCTTGTTGAAGGAAAAACCCTAGAAGAAGTTATTACTTTATCAACAAATGATCTTATAGGAGTTACGCAAAACCTGTCAGTTGTGAAGGAACGATAGATGTTTGTTTGGCTTGCAGAATCAATGGATTTGTCCGAACTTGGTTCGTCAACAAGAGAAATTCTGCAATGCTTGTGAGGATGACTGAGTGTTAGAAAGTGAGATTCGCTAAATCATATACAAGATAATGATTTGGGTGCGGGATGGATTGATCACCATACCGACTTACTCTTATTATTCGCCTTGCTATATGGGATGGTAAATCTGAGTGACTTACCTATAGAAGAGAGACGGTGATATAAAGCCAATTGAACCTTAGAATGGTATGCTAATTTCCCCTTGTACAAGGTAGTTGTTGCCAATCGTCGGATATACGGTGAGAATGAAGCCCAGACCCATTTCCTACAGAAGAAACCATAAATTGTTGACCACCATGAGATATCGATAGTTGTTTAGTACTGGCGCCAGACCCATCAGCTAAGAAGGTCAGTCACAGAGGTACCGTACCAAGATGAAATGGACACAAGAATCGAGGGAAAAGGTTATGCCACTACCGGAAGAACCAGAGTAGGAATTTTCCCGAGAATTTGAGAAGACCGACACTGTCAAGAATAAGGACGGAGTATATGAGCATTGATGGAACCGTAATAATGCTTCTAAGGGTGGTAGCACCCAAGACCCCCCTGTGATGATCGATGGATTTTGAGAAGACCTCGAACCCAACCTAATTGTTGCTAGCCTCTCCGAATCTCGAGGACGAGATTCATTTTAAGGGTGGTAGGTTTGTAACATCCCAAAATTCTAAATTTTGGAATGTTATATTAAATAGATAGTTTTGATTGTTTGTTTGATTATGGTGTGGTTGCTTGTGTGATTTGACCGAAATTTGAAACTTTATGAAAGTTAAATGAGAGGGAATAAAATGACTTTCTAAAACTTTCATTTTGCATTTCTGGACTCCATGAATTCAAATTCTTTTCATCACAAAACCCTAGAATGAAGATGATATGACTTCTTCCATTTAAATAAATGAAACGAGTTCTAAAAAGATTTGAATTTAATTTGGAAATATTTGCAATTTTGAAACTTTATGCAACTCAATGATTTTCATGAGAGAAGATAAAATGACTTCTTCAAATTATATGAAATATGAGTTTGAAGTTTAAAAGAAACAAATTGAAAATCCCTTTGAATTCATTTTCAATTTGGATTTATTTGGTTTTTATTCAAATTATTTTTCTCCACAAATAAAATATATGGAAATTAGGGTAAAATGATTCCCTACATTAGAAAAATGGAGAGAAATAAATTTGAAATCATTTTAGTATTTTAAAAATGATTTTTATGAGATTTTATTGCAACAGTCGCATTGTTTGCTTTATTTGAATTTTTGTGGAATTTATTTGACTCTCGGAGACCCATAAGCCTCCAAAAATCATCCGATTCAGGTTAAATCAATATATTTCTCCTCTCTGGATGAAATTCTGGAAATCGTCTCCTCTCTCTAAGTTCTTCGTTTTTTACTTCCGTACTTTGTTATTTCTAGACTAATACGGTAGAATAATTAGATTATCAATTAGTCTCTGTATTTATATATTAGACCTAAAATACTTTTAGCCGTAGTTATTTTTCTTCTGTAAAACAACTTGGCCCTGATTTTTTAAATAGCCATAACTTTTTACTCATTCATCCAAATTAGGTGAAACCAACGTCTATAGTTTCGTCTTGTTTTCACCTATCCAGTGAACCTATCACATCAACCTTTTGTAATTTTCAAATTTCAAAATTTGTTCAGATTCATACTCAAACTTCTTTTGATCATATCTTTTTATCCGTACATCCATTCTCGATGAAACCAACGCCTAAATCTTCGTAACGATCCCCTCTGTCCAGTAAAAAAAGTTAAATATATTTTTGAAAGTTTAAAATTTGATTTCAAACAGATTTGAATTCAAACTTCTTTTGTTCATAACTCGAGTTTTATAACTCCAATTTAATTGATTCTTTTTGCAAATTGAAGCTCTTGATCTAAACTCTCTGATAAAGCCAAATTCACTCAATTTTGGTACTATTAGAAATTGTTTCTGTAACAAGAGTTAATTGCTTGTCTTGGAAGTTTTCCAAGATCTTTTCTTTGAATCTTTTGCATGATTGCTTATGTGTGGTTAATATTATTTGATTACGATAGATTAAACAGAGTGTGACGAGTAAAACTATCAGGAATTATGAGTGTGAAGCATCTTTGTCAATAGTACATGCAAGTTAACACTTTGATCATATTTTCCTATACCCAGTTTTATGCATTAGTTTTACCCTCAAACATTGCATGAGTAGGTTTCATAGCATGTGGGTACTGGGAAGTAGTTGATGAGGTAGGAACCTATTGTCCTATATTCTACCCCTTGGGTGTTACTATGTTATGCTTATACTGCTATGCTATGCTCGTAGACGTGTATTGGGTTTTGAGAGAATTCATGAAAGATGTGAGAGTTATTGTTAACTAAGGTTTAACTTAAGGTGGCTACTTTAATGCACATCTAGGTGGATTGGTTGAGGCACCATGGAGCACCCAGTGGTTGTCTGGGCACCTGGAGAGCCCAGTGCTTGCCCAAGGGGATCCCAGAGTACATGTGTGATCACCCTATAGAATGCCACCCAGGCTCAAAGGGATCATAAGATTATTCATGATAGAAACTTTCGTGTGCAGCCACAAGACATTATTGGCTCTGGCATAGTTGAGTAAGTTGCATGAGCCCTTGAAGAGGTAGGCTAGAAGATGTAGGGGAAAGTAGGTGTAACTGTCTACCTAGACTAAAGAGTTAATGTTTCTGAAAGACTGTGTCTCAGTCATCTGTTTCTCAATCACCATGTAGTGCGAGAAATCCAACGAGGGAGATCAAGTCTTGTGGGGAAAAGTGTGCAAACCTCTGCAGAGTGTACAAACTAATCATGGTTAGCCGTGTCCCCGGTTATGGACATCTTGAGTACCTGGTTCTTGAATTACGGATTTGATCTCATCACGTTACTTAAATAATTTGTTGGGTTATTGAAGTTAATTTGGGATTGAGTTGGAGGAACCTTCTCATTGTTTTCAACAAACTTTGTAGTTAAATAAAATATATTCCTTTGTTGTAGGGAAAAACTAGCTTTCTGCAAAATTAAACCTAGAGCCTCCACCAGCCATATATGCATGTAGTGATAGCCATTATTCAGCATTGCTCTACAGTGTGAGATTGCCAGTACATTCAATGTACTAACCTACACAGCTGCAATGTCTCATGTTGCAGGAATCTTACGATGAGTAAGTGATACGTTAGGGTTACGGTGTCTACACTCAACTTTGTCGTTGGTGTTGATGGGAATCCACAACTTTGTCATTACTTCCGCTATATGGATTGAGGTAATAGTATGTACATTATTTTATACATGTGATTTACCTCTGTTATAAATCCTCGAGTACTATGTGTGTCAGCATACCGGTCCAGGGATGACACTTAAGCACAGAGACTTCGATCCATTCGGGTCGGGTTGCTACAAATATATGAAGACAACTCATCATGCATATATGGAAGTAATGAAGATAATGATATGCATAATGAAAAATGGACGTCTGTAGAATGACTTCGTGTGGAATTTATCATCGCATCACAACCTAGCAGATGACCATCAAGTATAAGTGTTACAACTCAAGAGCCAAATAGTTTCAAAAACGAGTGTCGCAAGCACTTAGCAAAAATTAAGCAACCACCCCATATGGACCCTCTTGAAGACTACCAACCTCTTCTGTTTCTCCCCCTTTTGTCAGTAAGGACCAGAAGACATAGAGTTTCTACACGTTCCTAGTTGGAGACGATGTTGGAGTACCATGGTTGACATTGGAGTTAGGTGGTGCAGAAGGGCCTGGGGCAGCATCTTGATGTAGTGAAGCTAATGCTGGTGAAGTGGCGTCGTCTTCTTCATTGACGACTGTTGCAACAACAATTGCAGCCAAAGATGAGTACTCAGAATCTTCAATAGAAGGTGTTGGACGCCAACTTGCAGATTGCGGTGGCCTGGAGTCAAACTTGAATTTCTCAGTGAAGCCATCTTCGCGAAGATCATCTTCAGAGTAGAGCAAGGTAACACTACTAGGGAAAACCCTAGTAGTAGCGCGGGTTTTGAGGCTATCAGCAACACGGGCAGCCATGCTACTACTATGGTGCTACATCTAACAGTTAGTAGTAGCACGGTCCAGACCCGCGCTACTAATGTTGACTATATCAGCAGCGCTTTTCTGGAACGTGCTACTATTAGTTAGCTGTAGCGGCTTCCTAGCCCCTCGCTACTGCTATATCTTTCACCATTTTCCCCCGCATCCTACCCTGTTTTGGTTTCAATAAACTGCAATTTCCAGATACTAGGTACTACTAGATATCAATTTCATAAAGCATTATAGGTACTAGGTAGTACTCCCTCCGTTCCAAATTACTCGTCGTGGTTTTATTTCAAACCATGACGAGTAATTTGGAATGAAGGGAGTACTAGATAACAATTTCATATATAGTCAACATGCATCCTCAAGCAGTTCTAGATGAAATCGACGACGATCATCATATGTAGTTCTATATGATATCGATGACGGTCATCATATGTAGTTCTAAATGATATAGCACATATGTAGTTCTAGATTATATCAAGGACGATCATCATCCTCAAGCCTGGGCGGTGGGTGTTCCTGATAGTAATTAGGATGGCCTGTCCAACACAAAGATTCTTGCCATCGAGGAATCTCTTACACCCACTACTGGAATCAGCTACTTTGCCATCTGCCAGCTCTTTGCCGTCAGCTAGCAGACGGCAAAGAAGCTCTTTGCCATCAGCTAGCCGAAAGCAGATGGCAAAGAACTGGCTGATGGCAAAGAAAGCCTTTGCCATCAGCCTGTTCTTTGTCGTCCGCTAGTTGACGGCAAAGAATCTTTGCCGTGAGGGAGGGGGAGGCCCACTGAGGAGCTGGTTAAAAAATACTTAATGTCCCCCCGCTTTGCCGTCTGGACGACAAATATGAACAAAAGCGGAAGACAAAGGAGGGTGGACGGCAAAGGCTACCCTAACTAACCTAACTAACGGCCGAGCCCCCTCCCCGCCCGTTACTCATCTCTCTACCTCGACCTCCTCCGGCCCCGCCCCCGCCGCCCCTCCCCCGCCGCTCGGCGCCGCCCCCGCCCTCGCCACCCGCGCCACCGCCCCCCGCCGCCCGGCGCCGTCGCCGCCCCCACCCCTCCCCCACCCGCCACCGCCCCCACCGTCCCACCGCCCAGCGCTGCCCCCGCCCCTCGCGCCCCCGCCCCTGCCGCCCGGCCATCCCATTGCCCCGGAGCCCCGCCGCCCCCCACCCACCCACCACCTCGCCGCCAGCGTCGCCCCCTACTCCGGTGAGTTTTTTCTTTTGTTTTTCTTTTTTTTGCTGTTTAATTCTTGTTTAATTGTTAGTGTTAGTGTTAGTGTTAGATTTAGTGTTAGAAAATAAGAAAATTTAGTGTTAGTGTTAGAAAAAAGAATGTGTAGAAGAAAAGAAGAAGAAGTGTAAAAAAGATGAAAAAGAAGAAAAGAAAAGAAGTAGAAAAAAGATGAAAAAGAAGAAGAAGAAAAGAAGTAGAAGAAGTAGAAGAAGAAGAGTAGAAGAAAAGAAAAGAAGTAAAAGAAGTAGAAAAAAGATGAAAAAAGAAGAAGAAGAAGAAAGGAAAGAAGAAGAAAGGAAAGAAGAAGAAGGATAGAAGAAGAAGAAGAAAGGAAAGAAGAAGAAAAAAGAAGAAGAAGAGAAGGAAAGAAGAAGAAGGATAGAAGGAAACACCCCGACCACTGAACCCGACACCCCGACCCCGACACCACACCCCGACACCTGACCCCGACACCCTGACCCCGACACCCCGACCCCGACACCACACCCCGACACATAGACCACGACACCACACCCCCACACCCCGACCCCGACACGACACCCTAACCCCGAAACAACACCCGACACTGACATGACACCCCGACCCCCTAAACCTCCCGAAAAGGTGCGCTTTGGCCTTCCAGAGGCCGACGGGGTTATATATTTGTGAATTATTAGTTAGGTCATATATTTTTCAATTTTGTTATGAAAAACATCATATATAATTGTGTTGATTGGGTAGATTTAAATGTGCAGTTGTTTCATCGCTGCGAGGTTTGGTGTTCGGCGACCTCGCCATGCGTTTGACGAGCTCTGACCCTTCATTCGTGGGTGAGCAGAAATGACATGTCCTTCTCCCCCATTAATTATTTGCACAAATGACATGAAATTTGGTAGCTAGCTATATATGTGCCTTGAATCATCAGTATGCGTAACCAATATGTGTCTCCCGTTCGAAAGCATCATAGTTATAAATATGCATGCATTTGCATATTTATAACCTTGATTCTTTCGAATTGTCCAACGCTATCCATGGATAGCCTGAGTATGTGTAGATTGGGTTCGTTTTCCCATATGCTTTGCTCCGGATCCGACGCATAAATTTCGTCAGTGCCTCCCCTGTTGTTCTCCGGGTACACATCCTCTCTGTTTATTGCAGAGACGTGTATCAGGAGAACAGCGGGGAGGTGCTGCCGAAATTTTGCGTCGGATCCGGAGCATAGCTTGGGAAAATGAACCCAATCTACACATACTCGGGTGGGATTAGGACCTATCATTACCTATTAGAGTGTAGGTTGCATGGACGTAATAAAATTGACAAAGTAGATCAACTGATGAATATATACATGGTGAATTATATATATAATTGTTGTGTGTCCAGTAGCTCTGAAAGTCAAGATGAGTGATCGTGTGTGGATGTATACCGGTCACACTGGTCAGAACAAATGGAGCGCTGAATGGTTCACAAAAATCAAGGGATTTGTGCAAGCCGCATTTGCAAATGGCCAGAGGAAAACTTGGTGCCCCTGTTTCCGATGCGGCAATTGGGAAAAGAGGACAGAGGCTGAAATGGGTAAACACCTGCAGAAGAATGGTTTTATGCCCGATTATACGGTGTGGACATTTCATGGTGAGTCTGCCCAACGTGACCGAGCTGAGGTGGATCATCGTCGCATCGACGAGCATGGTACCGGGATGGAAAACATGGTGCAAGACTATGATGATGCTCGGGATTCGGACGAGGAGATGGAGGAATCTGCAAAGGCCTTCAATGAAATGTTGGAGTCTTCAAAACGTCCGCTCCACGAGCACACTGAGCTTTGTCAGTTGGATGCCATCTCACAAGTAATGGCTTTGAAGGCTCAGTTCAACTTGGGCAGAGAGTGCTATGACGCAATTATGACAGTATTTGGACGCTTTCTACCCAAAGGCCATGTAATGCCTGCAAACCTGTACCAGTCGGACAAAATCCTCCGTGCATTGAAGATGCCCTATGAGAAGATACATGCCTGTGAGAAAGGATGTGCCTTATTTAGGCTTGACTATGCGGACTTGAACTATTGTCCCATTTGCAAGTGTTCCAGGTATATTGTGGTAGACAACAGTATGGGTGAGAAGACACAAACCAAAATCCCTGTTAGTGTTCTTCGATATATGCCAATCGTACCAAGACTTCAACGTCTTTTCATGGTCAAAGAGACGGCCAGACAGATGACATGGCACAAAACAGGCAAAAGAACTGAACTAGATGCAGATGGTAATCTGATGATGGTACACACATCGGATGGTGTTGCATGGAAAAAGTTTGATGAATTACATGCTGACAAAGCGGCAGATCCGAGGCATCCTCCAGTCGGCATCAGCACCGATGGGTTCAGTGTGTTTGGTATGACGGCAACCCAATACAGTTGTTGGCCCGTATTTGTCTTTCCACTCAATCTCCCCCCCGGATAGATTATGCAAAGAAAGAACATTTTCCTGACGTTGATAATTCCAGGGCCCAACTATCCGGGAAAAAATATGAATGTGTACATGCAACCGCTTAAAGACGAATTGCAAGAAGCCTGGGATAATGGGTTCAAGACATACGATGCCTATAACAAATGAAACTTCATAATGCGTGTCTGGTACATGTACTCGACGCATGACTTGCCGGCATATGCGCTATTCATTGGCTGGTGTGTGCATGGAAGGTTCCCGTGCCCCACATGCAAGGGAGCTCTTGAGTTTCGTTGGCTTCAGGCCGGTCGCAAGTTTTCTTGCTTCGACATGCATAGACAGTTCATGGATCCTCGCCATAAGTTCAGGAAAGACAAGAAGAACTTCATCAGAGGTAGAGTTGTAAAAAACTCTACACCACCTGCGTTGACAGGACAACAGACCCTGGATCAGTTAAACGCTCTCGAGCCAGATCCAGAGCGTCCAGGGTACTTCAAGGGGTATAATTCTGAGCACGCCTGGACTCACAAAACATGCTTATGGGATCTGCCTTACTTCAAAGACCTCCTTTGCCCACACAACATCGACGTGATGCACACTGAGAAGAATATCGCCGAGGCACTTTTTGGTACATTGTTCGGCATAGATGGGAAGTCAAAGGATAATACTAAGGCTAGAGTCGATCTAGAGGCGCTATGTGATAGGCCGTTACAAAACATGAAAGAACCGAAAGGAAAGCAGAACTGGACGAAGCCAAAGGCATGGTTCAATCTTGGAAGGCCAGCTATGAGGGAAATTATCTTGTGGGTGAAAATGCAGTTGATGTTCCCCGATGGGTATGCAGCGAATCTAAAGAGGGGAGCGAGTCTTGATAAATTGAAGATATTTGGTCTCAAGAGTCATGATTGGCACATATGGATTGAGTGGGTAATGCCGGTGATGTTGCGTGGCTTCATCCCCGAGGATGAATGGCTAATACCGGCATAACTCAGCTATTTCTTCCGTGTTCTTTGTGCGAAAGAACTATCGCCTGGCGTGCTAGAAGAAATGGAAGAATTGGCGCCAGAGTTGATCTACAAGTTAGAGAAGATCTTTCCACCGGGCTTCTTTAATCCAATGCAGCATTTGATTTTGCATCTCCCGACCGAGGCAAGATTGGGGGGGGGGCGTGCAAAATCGTTGGTGCTACCCAACTGAGAGGATGTAGAAGACGCTTCGAGAAAAATGTAAAAATAAACGTAGAATTGAAGCATCTATGGCTGAGGCATTAATCACTGAGGAGGCGGCAAACTTCGTGACAGCACACTACGAAACCAAAAATCGTCATTTGCATAATCCGAAGCCTCGGTACAATGCTGACGAGCCTAAAAAGGGTGGATCCAACCTCAGCCTATTCAAAGGCAATCTCGCACCAGCCAGTGTTTCAAATCCAGTATCTTTGGATAACAAAGAATGGCGGACCATTTCGTTGTATATCTTCAACAACATGATAGAAGTGCGGCCGTACATCGAGTAAGTTCTCGGTACATTGTTTCGCAAGTTATATTTCCTTTGAACTGCTCTTATTCCTGGATATTTCATACAGTCGATACGTCGCCCTATTCTCGTATGGAGCGATGATCCAAAATGATTCCGTCGAAGAGTATGAGCTTCTCGCAAAGCAAGGAGGCGGCTATCCCGGTTTCATCTCTTGGTTCAAACAAACGGTAAATTCTATTAGACAATTTCATTTCATTTGCTAATTTGTGCGTAATGCAACAATCCTTTCATATTAAACTTGTAGGCTAATTCAGAGTCTATGGACGCCGAATTGAGACAAGTCACTAATGGTTTTGACTATAAGGTCCGTTCATTTGACAAATACGACATCAACGGGTATCATTTTCGTACCTATGGCAAAGAGCTATCTATGGCCGTCCAAAAGTCTACAAATTGTTGTGTATCTGCTATCGGCGAAGGAGGTACCGAGTATTATGGGAGAGCTGAAGCAATTTATGAACTTCTATTCTATGGTGAAAACCCACCGAATGTGGTAGTCTTCAAATGTTATTGGTTTCAGCTGAAGGACACTAGAAGGACTCATGAACATATAGGGCTAGTTGAAATCAACCAAAGCACCCATTTAGATGTTCCTGATGTCTATATTATGGCTCAACAGGCGACCCAAGTATTCTATCTACCCTGGGCCTGCCAAACTAAACCAAATCTGAAAGGTTGGGATGTCGTTTACGAAGTGCCACCACGTGCTAGACTATCTCCCCCAAAGGAAGAGGATTATGAACCTCACATTAACCCAGAAACATATGAAGGAGAATTCTTCCAAGAGACACGTCTTTCCAAAAAGCGTTTCAAGAACCGGTATACTTCACCCCAAAACATTGAAGTAGACAGCGACAGTGAATCCCACATCACCCTAGAGGAGGAACAAGAAGAGCCAGAACAAGAAGAGGTTACTGTTGCGGACGACCTCTCAATGCTTGACCGATTACGTAAAGGTGGCCTTCCACATGTTGATGCCACTGAACCCTATGAGCCCGTCATTGATTATAGTGATGATTATGATTATGCATTTATTGATGATTGGCGGTGTCAAAACCGGCGGATCTCGGGTAGGGGGTCCCGAACTGTGCGTCTAGGCAGATGGTAACAGGAGACAAGGGACACGATGTTTTACCCATGTTCGGGCCCTCTTGATGGAGGTAAAACCCTACGTCCTGCGTGATTAATATTGATGATGTGTGTTACAAGAGTGGATCTACCACAAGATCAAGGAGGCTAAACCCTAGAAGCTAGCCTATGGTATGATTGTTGTTCGTCCTATGGACTACAGCCATCCGGTTTATATAGACACCGGAGAGGGCTAGGGTTACACAGAGTCGGTTACAAAGGTAGGAGATCTACATATCCGTATCGCCAAGCTTGCCTTCCACGCCAAGGAAAGTCCCATCCGGACACGGGACGAAGTATTCAATCTTGTATCTTCATAGTCTTGGAGTCCGGTCGATGATGATAGTTCGGCTATCCGGACACCCCCTAGTCCGGGACTCCCTCAGTAGCCCCTGAACCGGGCTTCAGCGACGATGAGTCTGACGCGTATATTGTCTTCGGCGTTGTAAGGCGGGTTCTCCTTCAAACTTCATGTTCCCGTCGAATAGTGTCCGGCTTCCTTATAAATGTTGCACTCCTTGGCTTCCAATAATGGCCTTCTTTAACGTGTCGTACGAATCCGAAAGGCTGGGGTATTTTTACATTTTACCCCCTAGCCATGCGAACTAGCCGCCTATAAGAGAGGCGAGGATCTAGATCCAGCTCACACCATCCTCCACCCGCAAGTTCTCATCGAAGCGCCTCTGACAAAAATCCATTCCATCATGGATAGTCGACGCGGCTCCTCCTCTCGCGCTCCCAACCCTAAGCCAGGAGATTGGGGGAGATGCTCAGTTCCACACAGCGAGCTAGTGGCGCTCCAAACCGAGGGATATCTCCCCCCCAACTTTCATGGTTCCGGTTCGAGCCGGACTGGCCACCTATAAGGGTGGAAAGCAGGCGGAGAGCGTCCCCAACCCTTCCAAAGGAGAGCGGGTATGCTTTGTCCCTTATCTAATAAGGGGACTCGGATTTCCCATACATCTGTTTCTCCGGGGGCTCCTAGAGTTCTACGGACTCCAGCTTCACCACCTCACGCCCGCCTCCATTTTGCACATCGCGGGCTTCATAGCTCTTTGCGAGCTGTTCTTGGGCATCGAGCCCCATTTTGCGCTGTGGAAGAGATTGTTTTGTCTCGTACCCCGTTCTCATGAGGGGTCGATATATCAAGTGGGCGGAGCCGAAATATGGCGCATCGCGGGGACCGGATATCTATCCGGCACCCCGAAGAAGGCGTCCGAAGACTGGCCTTCGGAATGGTTCTACATGGAGGACGCCCCTCTGCCGGATCCAGTTCGGATCGGCCTCCCGGAGTTCAGCAATGCTCCCTTGAAGAAACGCCTGAGTTGGCGCCCGCGGAGCCCTCAACGGGAAGATGATAGGAGCGTCCATTATCTGATGGGCCGGATTAGGTTACTGGCCCACTCCGGATTGACCATGATTGGAGTCATGGCCACGTGCATTATGCGAGGGGTGCAGCCACTCCAATATAGGGGCCACCCTATGTGGGATTTCAACGGGGAAGATGACACCACCCGTCATGGCCGCAAAGGGCCAGGCTCGGCAGCCGATCTGGCAAAGATCCTGTCCGGCTTGTACAAGGGAGAGGAGGAGGACTTCCTCCGCACGAATCCATTGAATGGATTCTCTATGAATAACCCTCAGAGCTGGGTAAGTGAATGTTCATCTACCCGATCCATACTTTCAAAGTCAAGTATCTTACTCTGTGATTTCGACGCAGGAGCTGCGCCGGGATGTGGAGGGCATAGGGAGCCTAACTCCACAGCCCAAGGATCCGGAACGATCCCTTGATCCGACCTCCGAAGAGGATCCGGACATAAAGGTGGAGCTGATTGACGGGGTGTTCCACCAACTTAGCATGGACAATGCCCTAGTCGCCATTACGGCTGACTACCCCAGTTTGCTTCCGGCCTCCCAGGTGACTACGACCGAGGTCTTGACACCATCATTTCATCCGCGCTCAATTCTGACCATCCCATACTGATGGTGCATCGCAGGAGGTGCCTTTAAGGCGGGAAGCCGAACCCGCGGCGGCCGACCAACAAGGGTCAGTCCGGCCCAGCAGGCGGAAGAGGAGTGCGACGCGAACCGAAACATCGCCGCAACGGTACGGAGCACCGCTATTTTTTTTAAGGGAAGGATCCCCACGAGGTATATTAATGCTCATAACTTTTCCAGAAAGAGCGCTCGCCGGACAGTGTCCGGAGAGGTTGCCAATCAAGCCTCCGCCAGCCATGCTCCAACGCATGGTCCGGGAGGGGAGGCGAATACAAGGCATGAGCCGGACGTTCCTCCGACGGAGGATGCCGACAGGCTGTCCGCCACCCGGTCTGAGGTGGAGAGTGCCATGAATCACAGGCGTCGCCAGACAGTTCTTCGTGACGCATATTTCTCCCCGGAGGCGTTAAATGCCTTTGATGCGGGAAATGCACACCTCCGTGCCGCTCAAGATGGGTTAACCAGAGCCACGGAGCAGTATGTGAAAGGCATACGGGTAAGTAATTTTAATAGTTATATATGTCAGTAGCCCCCGAGACTTAAAATAGTTAAAATAACTGATTTAAGGATCAATTATTATGCAGGTAGTTACGGAGAAGAATACCCATCTGTCCCAGGAGGTCCAAGAGTGCAAGGCCCAACTTGAGGCCGCACTGGCCGCCACAGGGGGAGCAACAGAGACCCCCGCTGGTAAGACGTACTTTGAAAAGATAATTAATTAACAAAGTGCGGCGTGAATCTGACAATAATATTGCAGAGGGCGCCGGACTAGATCCGGACAAGCGACAGCTACTGCATCAGCTAAAGGCCGGCGAGAGGGTGCTTATGAAGGTGCAGCAGGAGAGAAACAAGCTCCAAGATGCCCACACCCAGCTAGGAGAAGAGCTGAAAGGTGTTCGGGCCCAGCTGTCTGGCTCCGTGAAGGAGAATCAGCGGCTTCGTCGCGGCATTTATAGTAAGTGCTTGAACAAATTCCTTTGAAAAGAAGAATTCGGCGAGGAAGTCGATTGACAGAAATATGTCTTTAGGTGTGCTCACAGGTCGCCCTATGGAGGAAATGCCTAGGTCAACGGGTGACCAACTTCCCGAGCTGGTGCAATTGCTCGAACGTGTTTGGCAGGCGATGAGTGGCATCGTTCAGGCTTTATGGCCATCCGTCTCCCTACCCGAGGGCCTTGGTGAGCTTGCTGAGAAGCTTCAGGGAGCACGGCGACGCCTCCGTTTGTGGAAGATATCGGCCTGCCGTCAGGGCGCCAGGGAGGCCTGGGCCATGGTGAAGACGTGTTACCCGAAGGCTGATCCAAACCACATGGCCGAGGTCGGACCTGCAGGGCCTGATGGGAAGGAGATCCCTGTGAGCTTGATGTACGGCCAAGTAGAACTGGCCGCGAAATATTCCCAACAGGACTGTAAATTAGACAGCCTGTTAGATGGGATTGAGGAGGAGTACAATCAGTCGGTTTGACGATGTAATTTGAAATGACATGTAAAATGCCTTCTAGCCGGATTGTAGATCGTTTGTCTTTGCGGACCGTTTCGCTTCAACCTCGGGACCCAACAGTCCGGAGTGTGTCCGAATACCCTTACGGTTATAAAAGAACCGGGGAATGCATGGAGACAAGGCGTCAGGGTCATAATTGCTTTATCAGACAAGTGCCCAACTAGTTATGTTATATTACATGGTTAGTAAGAAACATCTTCCAGGGAGAATAGTTCCTCTAAGGGTTCCTTTCCCTGGGAGGCATGCCCTAAAGTGCAATGCCGGACTGCAAAAATAGCAGAAAAAGCATCTGGGGGCAGATAAATAAGTAAGTAATAAATCATCTTTCAAGTCACCGACCGAATATTCTCTTAAGAACGCTAGCTTTCGGCTTCACCCAGTCTGAGGTACACATTTGGCTGACCCGGCAGTAACAATCGCAGAGGTGCTCCCTTTACCTCCTAGCCGAACAATCGGGAACGTAGGGGTAAGCATAGGAGCCAGTCAACCCAGCTTGGCCAAAACTTAAGTCATATCGATGCATATAATAGTGAATAAAAGGTACATGCGGAAGTATGACACATGTATTGGGCATGAAGCCCGTATGAATAAGCTTCTGTTAAAGAAGCCCCCAGGTATAATGAGTGCTAGGAGCACATCAAGTGTGTGCGAACAAAGCGCAAATCAACCTATAAAAGGTATTGAAAAAAGTGGGAAGAAGGAGGGGGACAAGAGACAGTAAAAAATATAAAAAGGTGGACGGGGGAGTGAGACGAACTCTGAGTCCGGCGTTGGGCGTAGAATCTTCGGAGACGGGCTGCGTTCCATGGGTTTGGCTCGAGTCGGTTGTCAGATGCGTTACATAGACGGTATGCTCCGCCGGTCAGGACTTGGTCGATGATGAAGGGACCTTCCCACTTGGGCTTAAGTTTGTCCTTTTTCTTGTCCGACAGGCGTAGAACAAGTTGGCCAACATTGTAAGTTTTGGCCCGTACTTCTCTGCTTTGATATCTTCGAGCCTGCTGCTGATAAAATGCGGAACGAGCCTTTGCCACGTCCCGCTCCTCCTCTAAGGCGTCCAAACCGTCCTGCCGATCCAACTCGGCTTCTCTTTCTTCGTACATGCGCACACGAGGTGAGTCATGAATTATATCGCAGGGCAAAATTGCCTCTGTGCCGTATACCATAAAAAATGGTGTGAATCCAGTAGTTCGGTTTGGCGTGGTCCGCAGCCCCCAGAGTACGGAGTCGAGCTCCTCTACCCAGTGCGTGTTAGATTCCTTGAGGGACCGCACTAGTCTGGGTTTGATGCCGCTCATGATTAGACCATTTTATCATTCGACTTTACCGTTAGTTTGGGGGTGATAGACTGAGGCGTAATCGAGCTTGATGCCCATGTTTTTGCACCAGAGTTTAACCTCGTCGGCCGTGAAATTCGTGCCGTTGTCAGTGATGATGCTGTGGGGGACGCCAAAACGGTGTACTACCCCGGATATGAAGTCTATCACAGGTCCGGATTCTGCCGTTTTAACCGGCTTGGCCTCAATCCATTTGGTGAATTTGTCCACCATGACCAATAAGTATTTGTGCTTGTGGGTTCCCCCTTTAAGGGGTCCAACCATGTCAAGCCCCCAGACCGCGAACGGCCAGGTGATGGGTATAGTTTTGAGGGCGGTGGGTGGCATGTGGCTCTGATTAGCAAAGAGCTGGCAACCGACGCATCGTTGGACTAAGTCCTGAGCATCTGCCTGGGCTGTCGGCCAATAAAATCCTGTACGGAAGGCCTTGCCTACAAGGGCCCGGGCTGCAGCGTGGTGCCCGCCGAGTCCGGCATGAATTTCAACCAAGAGATTTCGCCCTTCCTCTTCGGAGATACACCTTTGAAGGACTCCGGTTGTGCTTTTCTTATAAAGTTCTCCCTCATGGACCTTGTAGGCTATAGATCGCCGAACTATGTAGCGGGCCTCATTTTGGTCTTCTGGAAGTTCCTGCCGGATTAAGTAGGCTAGGAATGGTTCTGTCCACGGGGCAATTACTGCCATTATTTCGTGGGCTGAAGGTGTTACTTCATTGGCTGAGCCGCCGATTGTGTCAGAATGGTCTGAGTTAGGTGATGCAGCTGGCTCCGGATTGTTATTTCCGGACTCCTCTTCCCATAATACGGATGGCTTAAAGAGCCGTTCCAGGAAGATGTTCGGAGGGACGGCGTCTCGTTTCGCGCCGATGCGTGCTAACACGTCTGCTGCCTGGTTATTATCCCGGGCTACATGGTGGAATTCGAGTCCTTCGAATCGAGCTGACATTTTTAGAACGGCGTTGCGGTAAGCTGCCATTTTTGGATCTTTGGCGTCAAAGTCTCCATTTACTTGGGATATTGCGAGGTTTGAATCCCCGCGCACCTCTAGGCGTTGAATGCCCATGGAGATTGCCATCCGGAGGCCATGTAGAAGGGCCTCGTATTCGGCTGCGTTGTTGGAGTCCATGTACATTATTTGAAGTACGTATTGGATTGTGTCTCCAGTTGGGGACGTCAAGACGACGCCAGCCCCCAGGCCAGCCAACATTTTGGATCCGTCGAAATGCATGATCCAGTTGGAGTATGCGCTGTACTCTTTAGGGAGTTCAGCTTCGGTCCATTTGGCGACGAAGTCAGCCAGAACCTACGACTTTATAGGTCGCCGTGGTTTATAGGTTATGTCAAATGGTAAGAACTCAATAGCCCATTCTGCAATCCTTCCCGTTGCGTCGCGATTGTTTATAATATCGTTGAGAGGTACTTCGGAGGCCATCGTTATGGAACACTCTTGAAAGTAGTGTCGCAGCTTCCGGGATGCCATGAACACCGCATACGCTATCTTTTGATAATGTGGGTACCGGGACTTGCATGGAGTTAGAACAGTGGATACGTAGTACACTGGTTTTTGAAGAGGGAATCTGTGCCCTTCTGTCTCTCGCTCGACGACGAGTACCGCGCTGACAACTTGATGTGTTGCTGCGATATATAATAACATAGGTTCGCCCAGGTTGGGCGCGGCCAGGACCTGATTTGTTGCCAGTATGGCCTTTATTTCTTCGACTCCGGCTGTGGCAGCATCCATCCATTCGAAATGTTCGGTGCACCGGAGGAGGCGGTAGAGGGTAGAGCCTTTTCTCCCAAATGGTAGATGAAGCGACTTAAGGCTGCTATGCATCCGGTTAGTTTTTGTATCTGCTTGAGGTCTTTTGGAATATCAAATTGTGACAGAGCTCAGATTTTGGCCGGGTTTGCTTCAATTCCTCTACCGGATACGATGAAGCCCAAGGGCTTTCCGGCTAGTACGCCAAGGATGCATTTTTCCGAATTGAGCTTAATGTCATATGCTCGGAGGTTGTCGAATGTCACCCTCAAGTCTTCTACTAGAGTTTCGATGTGTTTGGTCTTGACGACCACATCGTCTACGTATGCCTCTACTGTTTTGCCTATCTGGGTAGCCAGACATGTTTGAATCATGCGCTGATATGTTGCGCCGGCGTTTCTGAGTCCGAAGGGCATTGTGTTGAAGCAGAATGGCCCATATGGAGTAATGAATGCCGTTGCGGCCTGATCCTTCTCCGCCATCTTGATTTGATGGTATCCGGAGTATGCATCGAGGAAGCACAATGAATCGTGCCCTGCGGTAGCATCGATGATTTGGTCGATGCGAGGGAGAGGGAAAGGGTCCTTTGGACAGGCCTTGTTAAGGTCTTTAAAATCGACGCAGAGGCGCCAGGATTTGTCCTTTTTTGGTACCATTACTAGATTGGCTAGCCAGTCCGGATGTTTTATATCTCTGATGAATCCGGCTTCTAAGAGTTTGGCTAGCTCCTCTCCCATTGCCTGTCTTTTGGGTTCGGAAAATCGCCGAAGAGCTTGTTTGACTGGCTTGAATCCTTTTAGGATATTTAGGCTGTGCTCTGCCAGCCTGCGTGGGATTCCTGGCATGTCTGAAGGGTGCCAGGCAAAAATGTCCCAATTTTCCCAAAGGAATTCTCGTAGTGAGGCTTCGACATCAGGACTTAATTGTGCCCCAATGGAGGCCGTCTTTGTGGGGTCCGTTGGATGGACCTGAAATTTGACTATTTCGTCTGCTGGTTTAAAAGAGGTGGACTTGGACCTCTTATCGAGTATCACATCGTCCCTATCCACCGTGGAGCGCAGCGTAGTTAGTTCCTCTGCCGCTAGGGCTTCGGAAAATACCTCTAGGGCCAGTGCGGCTGTCCTATTTTTAGCATGGAGTGCTGTATCTGGATCACTGGCGAGAGTGATTATCCCATTGGGTCTGGGCATTTTGAGCTTCATGTACCCGTAGTGGGGTATAGCTTGAAAGATTGTGAATGCCTCTCACCCTAACAAAGCGTGACATCCGCTGCCGAATGGGGCCACTTGGAACGTGACCTCCTCGGACCTGTAATTGTCCGGTGAGCCGAACACTACATCTAGTGTGATTTTTCCTGTGCAGCGTACTTCTCGACTAGGGATTATTCCTCTGAAGGTTGTGTTGCTTCGCTCAATGCGGCTCCAGTCAATTTCCATTTTCTGAAGGGTTTCCTCATAGATGAGGTTTAAACCGCTGCCTCCATCCATGAGTACCTTAGTGAGACGGAAACCGTCCACTATCGGACTGAGGACCAATGCGGCTGGTGCTCTAGTTGTTCGGAATTTAGGTTCGTCGCTGGTATTGAAGGTGATAGCCGTGTCGCTCCATGGATTTGTTGTTGCTACTTGGTAAACTTCGGCGAGGCTACGGATTGTTCGTTTCCGCATGTTATTTGATGCGAAAGTCTCGAAGACAGTTAATACCGTACTGGTACTGCTGGGTTGGTTGCCCGGGGCTAAAAAGCCCACGCCACTTTTGGCCACCTGCCGTAGTATCCAACATGCTCGAAGGCTATGTGTTGGAGTGGCGCCCTCCGTACTGTGGATTTTGCAGGGTCCGTTGAGCCATCCCTCTAGTACGGTTCCGTACCCTTTAGGGGTTTTTTGCTTTTTGGTTTTTAACCCAGGTGCTTGAGTATGACGCACCCTTTTATTTCTGACTGGGGTTTTATTCAGGGCCGGATTGTCCCAAAACATGGTTTCGGTTTTCCAGGCACTCTCCATCGCGCAGTATTTTTGTACAATGGTCGCTAGGTCGGCGAAGCGTGTAACTTCACGACGACTAATGGCGTTTATGATTCCCTTATCCGTGCAATTGTTGTAGAAGATTGAAATCGCGCTTTCTTCATGGCAGTCCTTTATCCTGTTCATAACCAGGAGGAATCTGGCCCAGTAATGATGTACTGTTTCATCGGGCTCTTGCCGTATTTGAGATAGATCGCGTATGTTTGGGTGGGCGGGTGGAATTAAGCTCGGAACCCCGCCCGATCCGAGGCTCAAAGGCCAAGAAGCTTCTGGATTCGGAGGCTTGGTTTGCTGAGCGCTTTCCAACAAATCTTGTCCGATGCCTGACTTTAGGTTCAGTATTTGATCAGATTCCGTCCCTCCGCTGGAATCCGGCATGGAGGGATCCGGAATCCAGACATAGTTGGTTTTTAACATAGAAGAAGAGTCGCCGCATTGTTCCTCTACCACGACAACATGGTGGGTAACCTGGGGAGAGTTAATTTCTCTCAGATCGGTTTTAAGCCCAATCTGATCGTAGTCGGTAGCGACTCCCAGGGCGGAAATGCGATCCAAGAGCTCGTTTACAGAGGAGAGCTCAACTGGATCTAACTGCTCGGCGAACTCCGAGCTGACGTGAAGATCGCTTTTAATGACTTGAGAGGTCATTGTCGGGGCGGTGGCCGAACAGGCGGTCATGAGAAAACCGCCTAGCCGGATAGTCTGGCCGGCGGCCAAAGCTCCCTTGACGACGGCGCTGTCTTTAAAGACGGGAAAAGGCATCCTTCCTGATGGTGAAGGCACAAAGGAACTCTCAATGAAAGAACCAATGTCGGTGTCAAAACCGGCGGATCTCGGGTAGGGGGTCCCGAACTGTGCGTCTAGGCGGATGGTAACAGGAGACAAGGGACACGATGTTTTACCCAGGTTCGGGCCCTCTTGATTTAGGTAAAACCGTACGTCCTGCTTGATTAATATTGATGATGTGTGTTACAAGAGTGGATCTACCACGAGATCAAGGAGGCTAAACCCTAGAAGCTAGCCTATGGTATGATTGTTGTTCGTCCTATGGACTACAGCCATCCGGTTTATATAGACACCGGAGAGGGCTAGGGTTACACAGAGTCGGTTACAAAGGTAGGAGATCTACATATCCGTATCGCCAAGCTTGCCTTCCACGCCAAGGAAAGTCCCATCCGTACACGGGACGAAGTCTTCAATCTTGTATCTTCATAGTCTTGGAGTCCGACCAATGATGATAGTTCGGCTATCCAGACACCCCCTAGTCCGGAACTCCCTCACTAGCCTATGGTATGATTGTTGCTCGTCCTATGGACTACAGCCATCCGGTTTATATAGACACCGGGGAGGGCTAGGGTTACACAAAGTCGGTTACAAAGGTAGGAGATCTGCATATCCGTATCGCCAAGCTTGCCTTCCACGCCAAGGAAAGTCCCATCCGGACATGGGACGAAGTCTTCAATCTTGTATCTTCATAGTCTTGGAGTCTGGCCGATGATGATAGTTCGGCTATCCGGACACCCCCTAGTCCGGGACTCCCTCAATGATACTGGTCGAGATTATTAGTAGTGTCAGGTATTCAATTTTTTTATGTTGTACTTGATGATGATACACTTAAGTGATATGCATATTATTATTCATGTCGGTATTTTTTTATGTTGTACTAATTTCGTTTACTCTTTGTCATGGCAGGTGTTGAAAGATGGAAGGGGAGCCGACTGAGGCCAAGGACCAACGTGCCCAAATTGAAGGTGTGCCACACCATCAAGGTAGCTCCAGCTTATATCAGTTCGGGCGGAATTGGGTAATGTGGTTTGCTTCATTATTAATGCAATTCATTCATCATGCTAGCTTGAGCCCTTTAATTACTAATTTACTTTGTTTCTCTCTTTCAGGCATGCTACAATAAGACGGATAAGGTGCCAGAGGGGTACGACCTGTATGCCATGGCCCACACTGCCTCTTACAAGCAAGTCAAGGGGAAGGCGAGGAAAGGGGAGGAGTTTAACCCAAGCCAGATCCCCTACAATCCAGAGCACGTGATGATATCTAGTGGCGGGAGGTCCCGTGGCTCCATAGCCATTGATCCAGAGATTGCTCCTGAGACCACGGTGAGTTTGATTTGAATGGACGTTACTTTCTAGTCTTAACATTTGAGTGTCATCATGCTAACGAAACATTGGAAATGATCTTTGGTGCAGCGTTACTCCACACAAGCATCACACGATCCTTCTCCAGCTACTGGCCTGAGCCAGCCCGCTCCCACACCTCCATGATCAAGGTAAGTTTCTCTAGTTTTTTGCTTAACAAATGCATAAAGACCTAGACTTAGCTTTATTTGATCCAATATGCTTACCTTAATGACCTAGACGTAGTTTCTTTTCCTGCAAAATGACTTAATAAGCTTACTGGCCTCCAAAACCAGCCATTTTACCTAAGTTAGCTCTAAAACGCTCTATACTTAGCTTTGTTTCCTCCAAAATGACCTAAGTTAGTTATAATATGCTTAGTTAACTAGGTTTGCTCAATAATGACATGTACTTACCTTACTTATGTAAAAAACGGCATAATTAGCTTAGTTAGCTCATAAACGATCCATTTTACCTACATTAGCTCTAAAATGATGCATTTTATCTAAGTTAGCTCATAAACGATCCATTTCACCTAAGTTACCTCACAAATGATGGCGTGCTTCTTCTTCTAGTCACCTTTTCCTAACTTTCTTATTTGCCATTTTGCAGATTTCATTCACTTCTCGGGAGCTAGCTTGCTATGATGGAGTGCTGTTTTTAATTTCATTCTCTTCTAGTATTCTTCTAGCTTGCTACGATGGAACTTGCTATCTTGATGAAACTTTGCATTGTAATATGTATGTGCAACTTTGCTATCTTGATGGAACTTGCTATGTATGAGTGGATGGAACTATATATGTATGTACGATGAAACTTATGTGCTGTTAAATAGCTCTGTGAAATATATCTATATATGTCATATATATTTGCTGTGAAAATTGTTGGATTTAAAAAAAACAGAAAAAAGAGCCAATATGCAGGCTCTTTGCCGTCAGCCACCCACGGCAAAGGTCTCTTTGCCATCAGCAGCGGACGGCAAAGAGGCCACATGGCAGGCAACTGTGCTTCCTAGGAGGCTGACCTATTTGGTCAGTTTGCCAACAGTGGCTGACGGCAAAGAGAAAAAAAACTTTGCCTACAGCGGCGGACGGCAAAGGCCTTCCGATGTTTGCCGTCAGCGGCCGACGGAAAAGGCTTGCCGTTAACCACCTAATGGAGTAACAGCGCAATTATTACCGTCAGTATTCTTTGCCGTCGGCAGCTGATGGCAAAGGACCCTTTGCCGTCAGCCACCCGAAGCGGATGGCAATGTAGCTCTTTGTCGTCCCGTACGTTGCCGTCCACTTTTGCCGTCAGCGGCGGACGGCAAAGACCTTTGCCGTCCGCCATACGTGCCTTTGTAGTCCGCCGTGGCTGATGGCAAAGTAGCTGATTCCTGTAGTGACCCAACCGAGTTTAGGTGTGTGCGACCATCCGTGTCCACGCGGTAAGTATAGGTTGTGACGGAGCCCCTTGCGGTAAGGCATAGTCCAGCTGAGCCTTCTTCATCAGTCTCGATACCATAACTCATAGATAGGCTCTTTTCCAATTTCTGAATAAGAAAAACATATCAATTAATAAATAGCCTCATACATACTCTTGCAAATAAGTATATATGGATTATCTACATTATTAATAGTTCTTTAGATTCTACACTAATAAGCATGTGATCGGACTCTACACTAAAGCATATCATTGACTAGATTCCACACAACATATCAGTGGACTCTACACTAAGCATATCATCGGATAATTTGCATTTGTAAGTATAACATTCCATATCATGCCGATCGACCATGGTACTTGTCAGGCGGGTCACGAATGGCACCCCGACAAAGTCAGCACGTGGCGGAATCATGTCCCATAGGTTGCACACCTCCTCCTCGATCAGCCTCATTCTTTGAGCTACGATGGCTTCATGAAGTGGGTCCTCATCATCTTCATCGAGTGGGTCCTCATTATCTTAATCATCTTCGTCATCTTCATCATCTTCCACCAGGGTGATATAAATGACAACCAGCTTGGGTCTTTCTTCTCTGAAGGACAAGTTGATCAACTCACCACCAGTAAGACACATGCGGGCGAGGAAAAGGGCCCATCCATCTCCTCCAATCTGCGACATATTGCATCCTTTCTCGACCGCCATAGTGTACGCCCCCCAGGAGCCTCAAATGTCACAGTGTCTCTTGTCATCTTGTTGAATTCAACCTCACATTGCATGGGACAATCTGTGTAAAAAAAGCAAAATGACACAATGCAGTAATGCCAAAACTAAAAATAAAATACTTGTTACATTTCATATAATTTCTTACCGCCGCATGATAAAAACTCGGCAGGAAGTAGATGCCGAACAACTTGCCAGTTGCAAGGCTGCTGGCGCACGTTGACTTGCACAGTTGACATGGTGGTGGTGGTGGTGGCGCCATTTTCCTAAAGTAATATGAGCAAAGGATTAATGATCCACATCACAAGAAAGAAAAATAGTAGCATGTGATTTGATTCTTCTTCCGCGAGAAGCAATTTTATTCTTCTTCGGCGAGAAGCAATTTGATGGACTAGCTTACTAAATCAACTAAATCAAAATGTTCTATAAATCAACTAAATCAACTAGCCTACTAAATCAACTAAATCAACTAAATCAAAATGTTCTATAAATCAACTAAGTCAACTAGCATACTAAATCAAATTTCCTACTAAATCAACTAAATCAAAATGTTCTAAATCAACTAAATCAACTAGCCTAGTAAATCAATTTAATCATATGAACTAAATAAAAATGTTGCATATGAACTAGCCTACTAAAACAAAATGTAGCGACGGCGGCTGGCGGGGGCGACGGCGGCCCGCGGGGGAGGACCAGCGCAAGGGGTTGAGGGGGAGATCCAGTGAGTGTTAGTGTGAGTGTTAGTGGATCGGGTAGAGCAGATAGCTAGTTTTAGCAGTTGCGTGCTATAGGTAAAGGCGCTACTGCTAAACTACCTAGTAGTAGCGCGCTCAGAATTTACACGCTGCTGCTAGAACTAGCTAGGTGGCGGGGTCGTGGGAATTATAGCAGTAGCGCCGCTTAGAGGAGGCGCGATGCTGCTATATTTATTTCAGCAGCAAGTATTGCAGGAGCGCGCTACTCCTACATTTCGGCAGCACCTTATCTTAAAACACTATGCTAGTAAGATCCTGTGTATAAGCTTTTTCCTAGTAGCGTAAGGCTCTTCCAGGACCGCTATTGGGGATATAACTATTAGGTATGACCTGCCCAGGAGACCGGATTCTTGATATGAAGCCCACGTGTATATTAAAGATGGTGGTTCACAAGCAAGGGCCCAAGGTCCAAAGGCGACTTAAGGCCCGTAGGGGGGAACCACCATATATTTAAGACTTGTATTGTAAGGCATATAAAGATAGTCACCGAACCAGAGACGTTCTCTATGATCATATAAAGGGACGACTCAGCGGCGGTTCAAGACAAGAAACAACAGATCGAAAGCTAGGTCAAGCGGATTCGCTCCCTAGTAATTGAGACATAAGCAATACCACCTCAAACTGGATTAGGTCTTTACCTTCACCACAAGGGGACAAACCAGTATAAACTCATCTGTCCTTTGTCCCGTTTAATCCCTTTAAGCTAACCTAGAGACGATGGCTCCACGACTAAGTCCTTTCACGAGGACATCTGCCGTAACTATACCACGACAGTTGGCGCCCACCATGGTGCCAGCGCATAGTGGTTTCGTGTTCTTGAAGGGAAGCTTCGAAGGGATCAAGGGATACACTGTGGGCCGGATGACCAAGAGTCACTGCGTCAAGCTCTACATCGACGATGCAGGCTGGGGCCCCGACGGCGGCTCAATTGAGTACGGGTACCAGGTTCCCTTCGACGAAATCCATGTCTTCATCGGCAAGATCGTCGAGCCGGGCCCTGAGCTGGACATCAGCACCGACATCATCGAGATGGCTCAGCGTGCAAAACCCGATCGAGCTCAGCCCGCCGTGAAACGTGCCTTCGTGGGTTGCATCCATGGAGCGGAATTTGATGAAGGATCTACGTATGGCGGTGAGACGGCCATCTACTCTGATGGTGAGTCATCCACGGGCGAGACTACTTTGTTGTATCAACTGCAAGATGGCAGGCTTGGGGGTTATTCTGATGGTAACAGTATAATGGACCCCTATGAGCCGCCAAACAGAGTCGAGATCTTCATGTCCGGTACGCAGCCTGGGCAAAATTCTTCAACCGCAACAGCGATGACTTCCGGGTCAGCGGCGGTGACGGCAGCCGGGGCATTAGGCTCTGTGCACCCACCTGCTCATGTGTTGACGGAGTTGCTGGATAGACTCACAGCCTTGTTAACAGCAGAAGTTAACCCGACAAATCAAGCTCAGCATAGCGCGGAATATTGCAAAGCTGCGTGATGAGGTAGCGCAAGCCAAGGAGGACCTGGCGGTAGAGGACGCCAGGATGGCCGCAGAACGGGCTGCCCCGGCTGCTCAGGACCAATGGATTCAGTCAGAGTCTTTCTGGCTTAGGATGGATCAAAACACTTCAAATGAAATCATGAGGAGGATGCACGAGTCTCGTCTACCTCTGGTTTACGAGGCTAGAAACCTCTTCCGCACGCCCGGAGCGGGGACCAGTAACCTACCGGAGATAAACCGGGCTGTGGCACCTAGAGTCGGAACACCAGTTCGGCCACGTATGACGGAACCCCCTCGTCTGAATAGCGCTCTGCCTCAACATGTCCCAACACCACCGGGTCATTATTCCAATCCTTTGGAAAACATGATTGCTGCGGCGGCACGATTGGCGGATCTCCTGGTGGATAGCGACTCTCCAGCGGCGGTTGAAACACGAAAGGCTAGAGAGCTTCTTCAGACAGCATTGGTGCAGCAGGAGGCATATTCTTACAGTCGAGATAGGATTCACTCAACCCCTCGCCCAAGCCGGAGTTATAGTAGACACATGGACTCCCTAGCCATTTCAAGCAACACCCAGCGCCATGACCAGCCACGTGGGCATGACCCAGCGCGTGAGGGAGCTCATAACTTGGTCGATCAGGACAGAGTGCATCAAGAGGCTGAGTAGGCGGCTCAGCGGGTGGCTCACCATCCCCTTCCGGTTTATCCAACGACTTCGGTAGAGGTAGGCGTGACCTCTAGATCTACAGGTGTACCTTGTTTGGTGCCGGCTCTGCGTAATGAGGGTTTGCCCAAGAAGTTCAAAGGACCTCGTAAGGTGCCTAATTACACAGTCGACTTACCCCCTGAGGCGTGGATTGAAAGTTATGAGATGGCCATGGAACTGTTGGAGGTCAGCGACACCACGTGCGCTAAGTACTTCACCATGATGCTTGATGGAACGACCCGTACTTGGTTAAAAGGGCTGCCGGCTAATTCCATCGGGTCATGGGCAGAACTAAAAGCCTGGTTATTCAGAACTTTAAAGACACATGCAAACAAGCGATGTCGACTATGGACTTGGCTACTTGCGCCCAAGAGGAGGGTGAATCAACAACCGATTGGGTGTGCCGGGTCAAAGCTATCATACATTCATCCTATAACATGAATGCCGGTTCTGCAGTCTTAATGTTGGAGAAAATTTTCCCTTTTTTGCCTCTTAAGCAGAAGCTGGGGCAGCTCAAGCGCGATTGTAATGATATGGGGCAGCTGATGGCAGCTCTAATCAAATATGCCGACTGTGATAGTACCAAGGACCCCGAGTCTGATGATGACAAGCCGGGAAGGGGAAAGAAGAATGGCAACACCAAGGGTCCACAGCATAACCCGGCGAATCAGGGGGGCAACGGTAAACGCAAAGCTGATGGTAACCCGGAGTTTGTGGCTAACACTAATGCACATAGCAATAATCAGCGTCGTAAGGGAAGGCCGCCTCCTCGGGCCGGTGGATCAGGTCCTACTCTTGAGGAGTTGCTGAATGAGCCCTGTACAAAGCATGCCACGCAGGAGAAACCAACTGCTCACCTTTGGAAAGATTGTTGAATTATGAGGGCTTTCAAAAATTCTAACTCGTTTCACAACAATCATGGGCCGGGTGGCGGCTCAGGTTCCGGTGGCCGCGGTTCTCATGGCCTGGGTTATGGAGGTGGCGATTCTAATTCCGGCTTCCAGGGCCGCCAAAGTAATCAGGGTGGTTATAATCAAGGTAATCAAGGTGTTTATAATCAAGGTAGTCAGGGTGGTTACAATTAACAATCTGGCCAGGGGGATCAACAGCAGCAGCAGTCTCGATATCAAAGTCATCCAAAGGAGTTGAATAGTGGGCAGTATCACGTTTTCACAAGACGTTTGTGCAAGCGGGACCAAAAGCTTCACAAGAGGGTTGTGAACGCCGTTCAGCCGGCAGTTCCCCAATACTTGCGATGGTCTGAGCAACCCATTATGTGGAGCCGAGAGGATCACCCGCCCCGGGTTGATAACCCAGGTGACTTGGCTTTGGTGGTGGCGCCTCAAGTTGGTGGATAAAAATTCACCAAGGTACTCATGGATGGAGGTAGTAGCATTAATATCCTTTATTATGATACTTTCCGTTGCATGGGGTTAACTGATAAAAATCTTGAGACATCCAATAC
Organism: Triticum aestivum; assembly: GCF_018294505.1. NCBI lineage: Eukaryota > Viridiplantae > Streptophyta > Magnoliopsida > Poales > Poaceae > Triticum > Triticum aestivum. The sequence continues at coordinate 713,375,631 of NC_057813.1, read as the reverse complement.
TGTCTTCCATGGAGTGGTGCCTGGTAAGTCGGTGTACCCAGTTGGCAAGATTGAACTGGAAGTGGCCTTTCGAGATGAGCATGATTCCAGGGCTGGGAAGTTAACCTTTGAAGTGGTCAAGATCAAAAGCCCGTAGCACGCTCTTTTTGGACGACCGGCTTATGCCAAGTTCATGGCACTGTCGTGTTATGTTTATTTACAACTCAAGATGCCGGGTTACAAGGGGACCATCATAGTGCATGGGAGTCAGAAGATCGCCTTGGAGTGTGAAGAAGGTGATGCTACATATGCCGAGTCTGTCTGTGCAACAGAGGAGTTGAAGTTTTACAAGGATAATGTTCACCCGACGGATATGACATCTTTGAAAAAGCAAACTACAGAGCATGTTCTGGTCTTGAAGTTTAAGTTGGCTGATGATACTAAGCTAGTTGACTTTGTTCCTGGCGACTCATCCAAGCAGTTCAACATCAGCGCTAACCTAGATCCTAAATAGGAAAGTGCGCTCATCGAGTTCATTCGTGAGAACCGGGACATCTTTGCATGGAAACCTTCTGACATGCCGGGTTTACCGAGGGAACTCGTTGAGCACACTCTCAATATTGATCCAAAATTTAAGCCGGTTAAGCAATTCCTACGTCGCTTCAATGAGGAGAGGAGTATGGCCATTGGCGAAGAGGTGGCCCGACTCTTGGCAGATGGGTTCATTATTGAAGTCTTTCATCCTGAGTGGTTGGCCAATCCGGCGCTGGTGCTTAAAAAGAATGGCACTTGGCGTATGTGCGTGGATTACACGGACTTAAACAAGGCTTGTCCAGACGATCCTTTTGCTCTCCCTCGTATTGACCAAATCATTGATGCTATGGCGGGATGTGAGAGTTTGAGTTTTTGGGATGCTTACTTTGTTATCATCAGATCAAGATGGCAGTTAAGGACCAGGAAAAAACAACTTTTATTATTCCCTTTGGAGCCTTCTGCTATGTGTCTATGCATTTTGGGCTCAAGAGTGCCCAGGCGACTTACCAGCGATGTGTGCAGAATTGTCTTCACAATCAGATTGGGCGCAATGTTCATGCTTATGTGGATAATATTGTGGTGAAATCCAGAAATGAGGAAACTTTGATAGATGATTTGAGGGAGACCTTTGACAATCTCCGAGTCTACAATATGATGCTTAACCCGACCAAGTGCGTCTTTGGTGTACCGGCAGGCAAGCTGTTGGGGTTTCTAGTTTCTAACAGAGGCATTGAGGCTAACCCGGAGAAGATCGAGGCCATTACCTCCCTGGCAAGCTGGCATGTATCAATGATGTTCAGCGTTTGGCTGGTCGAATTGCCGCTTTAAGCCGGTTCATAAGCTGGTTGGGTGAGAAGGCCATACCACTGTACCAGATGATCAAGAAAACAAATGATTTCGTCTGGAGTGATGCTGCTAATGACGCGTTTGAAGCCTTCAAGAAACAGCTAGCTGAGCCGCCAGTCCTTGCTGCTCCTATTGATAAGGAGTCGTTGTTATTATATGTGGCTACTAACGCCCCGGCTTTCAGTGTAGCTATTGTGGTGGAACGGAAGGAAGCAGGCAAGGAACATCCGGTTCAACGGCCGGTTTATTATGTCAGTGAAGTGCTCATTGAGTCCAAGCAAAGATTTCCACGTTGGTAGAAGGTCGTTTATGGGTGTTCATGGCCAGCCGAAAGCTTAAGCAGTATTTTCTGGGTCATCCCATCACTTAGGTTAGTTCTGCTCCCTTGGGAGATATTATTCAAAATAGAGAAGCCACAGGGTGAGTAGCCAAGTGGGCCATTGAGCTTGGACCTCATGGTTTGAAGTACGTGCCTCGCACCGCTATCAAGTCTCAGGCGCTCGTGGATTTCATCAATGCCTGGACAGAACTGCACATGCCTGAAGAGAAGCCAGATAACACATATTGGACTATTCACTTTGATGGGTCCAGGCAATTGGTGGGTTCGGGGGTTGGAGTGGTTTTAGCTTCCCCTCAAGGTGACAAGTTTTGTTATGTTTTAAGGTTGATGTTTCCCTGTACTAACAATGCAGCTGAGTATGAAGCCTTGCTCCATGGTCTTCGGATGGCTAAGGAGATGAACTTAAGCCGGGTGAGATGTTTTGGCGACTCAGACTTGGTGGCTCAGCAAGTTTCAGGCACATGCGATTCAAAGGACCCGCTCATGGTGGCTTATCACCGTGAGGTTGATGCTATTGGTGGACACTTCAAGGGCTATCAAGTGGAACACATTGATCGCAGGAAAAATGAGGCGACTGATGCTTTAAGCCGGCTAGGGTCTCAACGTAAGCTGGTGCCACCTAACACTTTCTTGGATGTCCTTTATAACCCTTCTATCAAGTTTCCTACAGAGGAAGATTTGGCTACTCCTGACCCGGAAGCACAGCTGGTGGTGGCTCTTCATGCTATCCCGGATTGGACAGTCCCATATTTGGCCTATATGACCCGGGGCGAGTTACCTAAGGACGAAACTTTGGCTAGACAGATAACCTGGCGGTCTAAGTCCATGACGATTTCCAATGGCGAGTTACATCACCGCAATGTCACTGGGCGTTTCAGTGCTGAGTTTCTCCTAAGGAAGGCCATGAGATTCTTCGTGAGATTCAAGAAGGCGATTGTGGTCACCATGCCGGCTCAAAATCTCTTGTGGCTAAAGCTTTTCGTCATGAGTTTTATTGGCTGACGGCTCATGCTGATGCTGAGGATTTGGTCAGTCAGTAAATTTGATGGTTGTCAGAAATTTTCACGTCGAGCTCACATGCCGGCTCAAGAATTGAGAATGATTCCAATCACTTGGTCGTTTGCAGTTTGGGGGCTTGATATGGTTGGGCCTTTTAAAAGGTCTAAGGATAAAAGACCCACCTGTTGGTGGCAGTTGACAAATTCACAAAGTGGGTTGAGGAAGAGCCGGTCAGTAAGTGCGACACAGCCACGGCAGTTCAATTCCTCAAAAAGGTGATTTTTCGCTTTGGTTTTCCTCACAGCATCATAACTGATAATGGCACTAACCTATCCAAAGGTGTTATGAAAGAGTTTTGTCAGCGCGAGCATATTCGACTTGACGTGTCGTCAGTAGCTCACCCCCAGTCTAATGGTCTAGTTGAAAGAGCCAATCAAGAAATTTTGAAAGGTATCAAGCCCCGACTTCTTGTTCCTTTGCAACAGACTCCGGTTTGTTGGGCGGAGGAGTTACCTTCAGTGCTATGGAGTATCAATACTACCCCGAACAGATCTACGGGTTACACGCCTTTCTTCATGGTTTACAAAGCAGAGGCGGTTCTTCCTAGTGACATCCGTCATGACTGGCCCCGCGTGGCGGCTTACGTTGAAGCTGATAATGAACAAGCATGTCAAGATGCATTGGACCTGTTAGATGTGGAGCGTGACCTTGCGGCGGCTTGCTCAACGATTTACCAACAAGATCTGCGCCGTTACCACAGCCGCTAGATTAAGTCCAGAACCTTTCAAGAAGGTGATTTGATGCTCCGGCTCATCCAGGATCAAACTGACATGCACAAGTTATCCCCACCTTGGGAAGGGCCCTTTTTGGTCAGCAAGAACTTGAAAAATGGGTCATACTACCTTATCGATATTCGAAAGCACAAAGACTCACGTAAGTCGGAGGAGGAGACCCGCCGGCCGTGGAATATTGCTTGTCTTCGGCCTTACTACACTTGAGCCGCCAGCTCTTATGATGTACATATTTTGAAGATGTATATATTGTGGTGATTATAATAAAGCAGGGCCTCTATCATTTTCATCTTCAATAGTGGTCTTCTTCATCATAATTCCATGATCATTGGGGCCTTGATCGTATTCGAATCATAGCTATTAACCCTTTTGGTCCGGCTTCCTGGTTGTATTTGAATCATAGCCACTAAAACATTTTGATCACTAGGGGCTTGATCATATTCGAATCATAGCTATTAACCCTGTTTGGCCCAGCTTATTGATGATGTTCGAATCAGAGCCGTTAAACATTTAGACCATTGGGGGCTTGACCATATTCGAATCATAGCTATTAACCCCTTTGGCCCGACTTCCTGATCGTATTCGAATCATAGCCATTAAAAACTTTGATCACTTGGGGGCTTGGTTGTATTCGAATCACATCCATTAACCCTTTTGGTCCGGCTTACTGATCGTATTCGAATCATAGCCGTAAAATACTTTGGTCACTGGGGTCTGGCCAATCGTATTCGAATTGTAGCTGTTGGTACCCCTTTGATCGGCGCAATGCCACAAACCACTTGGGGCCTTCCTGATCGTATTCGAAGCATAGCCATTAACCCTTTTGGCCCGGCTGCCTGCTCCTATTCAAAGCATAGCCTCGTTTTTTCTCTCTTTTTTGTTTGAGTTTTTCAACAGTTTTGTCGTGTTTTCTTTTCTTGATACTCTCTTCCTCATATCTGAAGCATACATATGGTCTCTATTAACCCGGCCTGGCTTTGGATTATAAGTCGCCAATATATGACAATGTTAAATACATGGAAGTATTGGCTTCTATAGTTTGGGTTATCACCCTTACTACACAGGTATCATAAGCCGGCAGTATAATTCAATATCTCAGGTATGATATTGTTATTATAATTATGTTTAAGTTCAGGTTAACACTAGCCCTATCTATGACTATGTTAAACATCAGTGGTTATATGTGATATATTATGACCCGCCCTGTGGTGAACTGCCAAGGGCTCTTGTGATCTACTTGTGTGCAGGATACATCAAATTTTTCATCTGCACCAATAAACATCATGACAAGCATAAAAGGATATTATCAAGTGGCGGCTTAACAGCGTTGAGCACAAAATAAACGTGCACGACGGCACAACAGAGCAAAGTTATGGCTACCCTATTACATGACTCAAGGAGTCAAAATGATTAACTGTTTTTTAGCAGATCACAAATATGAACCACCCAGTGGCTCAATCCTCTTGACTCTGATGGCCTGAAGCTTCTGGATCACCCCTCTCCGCTTCTTCATCCTGTTCTACTTCCTGGAAGGTTGCTGATGACCAGTCAATGCCATTTAAAGCTTGGAATTCAGCCTCATCATCAACTTCAGGAGCGAAAGTGTGCTTATGGATTGGGTGTATCAGATCCTTCACTTTGTAAGACGGCGTCGACATCTTCTGATTTTCCAAGTCATAAGCCGGCTGATATCTGGACAGGTCTATTTCATTAGCAATCAGGCTAGCCAGGGGACGTATGTCCTTCATGCGGGTGGCAAAGTCTTTTTTATCAAACGGGGTGCCGTCTTCCTTCAAGCTTGGGTACCCAGTCGATATATCGGCCAGATCTAGCTCCGGTAACCATGCTTTGGCCCGGCTTAAGGCCGTCACGGCTCCGGCTCTTGCAGATGATCGCTTCATTTCACTAAACCTCTCAGGCAGAATGGAAAGCTTCCTCAACACGTCAACCAGGAGAGTGGGGGCTTGGTTAGATGGAGAAATTGTGGCCAATGCACGCTGCGCCCCAGTATAAAGCTATTCACTAGTGTATAAACCGCCTTCAGCTTCACAAACATATCCTGGTTGAGATTGGTGCTCCTAGGGCCTGCATAATGATCATGGACGGATTCGAGGTTGTGATGCCCCCGATTCAATCGTACACTAATCATACATGCAAATGTGTACGATCAAGATCAGGGACTCATGGGAAGATATCACAACACAACTCTAGACACAAATAAAATAATACAAGCTTTATATTACAAGCCAGGGGCCTCGAGGGCTCGAATACAAGCTCGATACACAAGAGTCAGCGGAAGCAACAGTATCTGAGTACAGACATATGTTAAACAAGGTTTCCTTAAGAAGGCTAGCACAAAAGCAACAACGATCGAAGAGGAAAGGCCTCCTGCCTGGGACCTCCTATCTACTCCTGGTCGTCGGCGGTCTTCACGTAGCAGCATCCATCGGCGGTGGCATCTGGCTCCAGGGATCCACCATCTGGTTGCATCAACCGGAAAGAAGAAAGAAGGGGGAAAAGGGGTAGCAAAGCAACCGTGAGTACTCATCCAAAGTACTCGCAAGCATCAGACCTATACAGGTATGCACTGGTATCAAATGGAAGGTTTGTATATGTGGACTGAACTGCAGAATGCCAGAATAGCGGGGAAGACCTAGCTTATCGAAGACTAGCATCTTCACGCAGCTCCAAGCATCTTGCAGCATGTAGAAGAGTAAAGAATAGTAGTTTAATTAACAAACATGTTGTAACATTAATGCCCGGAGATCCTTCCTCAACTCCATGCGACAAAGCAATCACGGAGCCACATATCTCAAGTATCCATTTGTAGTTGTATAAGGTCAGGATATAAGTCTGAACGTCCGTTATCGTGGACACGACTATTAATAGATAATCTTCCCTGCAGGGGTGCACCATGTTTTCCAACACGCTCGATCACTCTGGCCGGACACACCTTTCTGGGGTCAATGCCCGGCCTCGGAAGATCAACACGTCATAGCCCTACCTAGGCTCAGCAGAGATGTCCCCGCTGGTCTACATCCTAAGCACTCAGGGGTCTGGGCCCATCGCTCGTTGCACTCCGGGTCGTTGTGTGCAGGGTGGATACCAGCACCACCCGTGTAGTGGATGGCACGATCCGACCGTGCCACAATGCTGAACTGGACATCTGACAAAGCTTCGGCTGATACCACGACGTCGAGGCCGATATGCATTCTTGTGAGGTGGTTAGTGCGTATAGGCCAAAGTCCAACTCAGAACAAACATCCAAACCTGTTAGTGCATTGGGGGCTCGCGGAAACGAGCAGAGACTCATGATAAGGTGACCCCGTCGCCCCGTCTCATGGACTTACGACAAGGGCTCAGAATGCCCGGCCATGCCACGTCATTATTTTGCGGGTGCTCTCCGGGCCCGCCCGACTTTCACCAAGGTCTCAAGTAAAGCCAATGTAATTGTATGTCCAAACATCTAGGGGAAAACCCGAGGAATCACCCTCGATGGATTCTACTCAATGTAATCATCAAGGTGAACGTAAGAGGGACCATCCTCGAGGTTCATACTTGAGGTGTCAAACGACAGAGCCGTATCGGGAATGGTGAAAGAGGAAATCACCCTCAATGACCATGACCGAATAGCTACACTACAAAATTATCATCAGGAGTGCATTATGAGGGATCACCCTCGGCACTCGATAGTAGCTCTGCAGAGTCGGGCAACAAAAGGGGCGTGATGTGATGTGATGTGATGTGTCGGGCTCTGGTTTTCGATCACATTGATCGAGTCGTCAATGATGAAGCAGGGGCGACAGGTACAAGGTGGGGGTCACTAGCCAACCTATACTAAGCAGTTTATGATAAACAGGTAGGTATCAATAGTAGGTACAAAAGCAGGCTATGCATCAGAATAGGAGCAAACAATAACAGTAGCAAAATCTAATGCAAGCATGAGAGTATAGAATAGGCGATATCGAGATGATCAAAGGGGGGGATTGCCTGGTTGCTCAGACAAGAAGGAGGGTCATCATCGACGTAGTCGATCATAGGGGCATCAGCAGTGGTCTTGAGGTCTACCGGAGAAGAAGAGGGGGAAGAAACAGTAAATACATGCAAATATAAGCATAACAAGACAAAAAAACGGGGCTAGAGGTGTTCAAACGCGGTGCTAGACGATACGGGCGGAGGGGGAAACATCCGGGAAGTTCTCCCGGTTCCGGACGTCTCTCAGACAGATGAACCGGAGGGGAAAAGTTGCATGTTTGCTATGCTAGGGATGTGTGGTGGGCGAACAGACTGCTTATTCGGATTCGTCTCATCATTCTGAGTAACTTTCATGTAGAAAACATTTTCATCCGAGTTACAAATTATTTTATATTATTTTTCAAAGTTTTAAATATTTTCTGAAATTATTATTAATACCAAAATGGAGTTATTGCATCAGCATGACATCATCATGATGTTAGCAGTCAAACAAGCACTTAACTAGCCAAAATGACGGCTGGGTCCCACCTGTCATACTCTGTGTGTTAAACAGGGTTCATCTAAACTAAACTGAGGTTAATCAGGCAATGGGCCCCACATGGCAGTGACTTACTAATTAATCAGATTAAGTTTATCTACAAAGCAGTTTAATTAGCCTAAATAATCAAAAGGGGCCAACATGTCAGCTGCTGGGGCCAGCCCAGTCAGCAAGATTGACCGGTCAACCCGGTCAAGGCGAGGCCAGCGGGGGCCACCGGTCAGCGACCCAATGGGTGACCCCAAGGCAGCCACATCGGCGCCGCCGGCGGTGAATCTCCGGCGATGCAGATCGTGGCGGCGCGGCTCGGGACTTCGCCGGAAACGGGCTACGGGGCACTGTTTGGCCCGCGTGATAGCGCATTCGAAAGAGGAGGCGAAGCCGCGTCGTTCTGGAGCTACGGCACAGCCGGAGCAGGGCTGCATCGACGGCGGCGACCTCAACGGCGGAGGTCAGAGCTCGGGCACGGGTGGAATCGGGCTAGGAGCAAGGGCGAAGGTGCGGCGAGGTGCGCTGGGCTGCTCGAAGCGTGCTGGGCACGGTGCCGTGCTCGACAGAGCTCGACGGCGAGCATGGACATGGCGGACATGGAGCGAGGCGGTGGCGAGCTGCGACGGTAGCGGCGAGCAAGCTAGAGAGGGAGGCGGCCTACGCGAGAGAGGGGAGAGGGGAAGGATCTCATTGGGTGGGCTCACGAAGGCCCGACGAGCAATAGGAGCGCAGCGACGGCCAGCGTCGATGGAGACGGTGGCGAGGTCCTGATGTGGAAGACGGCTCGGGGCAGCGTCGTAGCGGCCATCGGCTCCAGTGCCTCATCATGGAGGATGTAGAGGAAGGAGACGGCCTTTGCGGACACGACGGCAGAGCGGGAGGTAGTCGGTGGCCGTGGCGGAGCGAGGCGGACGGTGTCGGGCGCGTCGGTGAAGCAGATCTGGAGGAGGGAGGCGAGCATGTGGGCGAGAGAGAGAGGGAGGGGGCAAGTGGAGAGGGCAAGTGGGATAGGGGAGATGAGGGGAGCCCGAGGCGTCGCCCTTATCCCCTCCCGACATCGGCGCCGGCGAGGTGGTCGGGGGCGACCCCTCCCCTGTAGCGACGCGGTCGGAGGAACAGGGGAGGTGGTGGGCACTGGGCAGGTGGGCCGGCCTGGCGGTCCAGCGGGGCCGTTTGGCCCAGGAGAGGGGGTCTTTTCCTTTTCTTTTAAAAAAAGAAGATTATGTTTGCATAGTTTTATTTATTTTTAGGCTTTATAAACTATAACACTAGCCCTAAATTAGTGTTAATAGTTAGACCACTACCACAATTATTTTGGTATTAAAATAAATTAGTTTAGAGTTTTTTTATAGGTATACAAATTAAAAGCATTTATATAATTGTTCTGGCCCCTGTTTTATTCATTAAAGGGCATTTAAATACTTTATAAAATATATATTTCAATCTGACAAATAACCAGGGATTATTTGCCACCATTTGAACATTTTAGATTTAATGTTTGAGAACTTTGAATTTTGGATTTCAATTTGAATTTGAAAATGAATAGAGATTTGGATCAAGTGAGGATTATCCACAGTAATGTGATGACATGGCATCATTAGCAGGGGATTACTGTAGCTTAAGTATTCGGGCGTCACAATTCTCCTCCAGTACAAGAAATCTTGTCCCGAGATTTAAGGGGTGGAGTAAGGGGAAAAGACTCGGGAAGGATGGAGCTCAACACAAGATAGGTACCTGGGGGTATCTCGCGAACGTGGCATAGAGGCATCTCTCGAGTTGAAATTCAAGAAAGTCATCGAGAGCAAGGCTAGAAGGTGCAATAAGAAGGTTCAAGCGGATGGACAATCATTCGATGTCTGAAATAGAGGGTGAAAGGGGTTCAGAGCATCGAGAATAAGTATTGCATCTGATACCAGAACAGATCACAAGGAAGGTGGCTCGTGAATTGCATACGAAGCCAAACGCGAGGGATAACTTTGAAAACAAGGATGCATAGGAGAGTCAGGTTTCGGTCCTATGGTACTGTGGGTTATGGGCCCACCATGTGGGTTAAAAGCAGGAAGGGTGCTAATATTTTGTGCGGTCATGATAGCAAGGCTGGTCAGAGGACAACCTGTCAGTTATGTTGGCAACAACGTTGGTACCAAGGGCGAGGGACGAATAGAACCATTTTCCTGCTCTTTAAGACGAGGCGGACCAATAGGCAAAGTTCTCGTCCATCGGTGGCTACCGGAATGTCATCAACAATAGTAACAAGGTCTTACTGACAGAGTTGTACACCGAGGTGTTTACACAAGCAGGAAGTTATCACTGCTCAGATACGATGGGTTACAAGAAAGGTTAAACAAAGAAATAGAGACCTGAATCAATTACCGGTGTTCTCGAGTGTCTAACAACTCATAACCCGTGGAAAATTTGAATCGGTGAGAATAATAGTTGATGAAAAACTCATAAGAAGTTATGTAGTTCCGTGATATTCTCGAGATACCAGAGGGTAACACTCGAGGGTATAGCCGAACAGAGGTTGGATGGGTGAAATAATCTACAGAAGACAAGTACTTCCACTTGTCCGAGAAATGAAATCAAAGAAGAAAAATCATGGTTGGAACCATAGTTGCGAAGGACCAATCATATATACTAGATGAACTTATCATAAGAGGATTATTATTATAACAAGAAGTTTCCATGATAGGATGTACATCATGCCCATGGGCATGAACACAAAGTTCAAGGTCGACTCCCACTTCTCCAATGCATAACCTTTCATTCACTTCTCATTTTCGACGAAGTCGTAGTGTTGAGATTTTATCTAGCATAACACCAGTAGAGTAACAGTCGTAGAAGTTTCCGGGTTCACACAGATTTAGGGAACACATAGATTCAACCCATAGGGACATCTTAGGAACATACACCACAAATGTCACGAGTAAAATAACTCAAGCCGGAAGCAGAGTAGGGTTGATGAGAGCGGGGGATACAATTTACCAAAGGTATTGTGTATCCGAGGAAAAGGCTCACAAGGTTACTGAATATGAAGGACACTGTCATATAAAACCCAACAAAGGACCTGGAGGTCCACAATGGATCTGATGTGAGTATAGGTACTCAACCAGAAGAAGAAAGAATGCAAGGAGGTCAAGTTATAGAAACAACTGACAAATTCAACGCTACAATGCAAAGGAATTATGGTTTCCAAATCGGGGAATCAAAATTAGAGGCTATGATCAAAGACAAGTTAGTTCGATAGATATAGATCGACAATCAAACAAGGTTTGATTTGTTAAACACCAGCTCATGTCCGTTGTGACATCTGAACCAAGGGAATAATTTTAGATAGGATTGATGATCGCGAGCATTCGCAAACGAATGAAATCAAATGCTCGAAATTACGATGACAAAGGATGCTAATGAGTATTGCTAGACATATGGAAGTAACCATAATGCAAGTAGATAAGGAGGAACAAGAGTAATAGGCTACTGAGCATTTTTGGAAGATCAAATAGTTTTCATGGCGTCTTGTAAAAACAAGAGCAACTGGGGATGAAGGTATGAACGATAACATAGGTAGTTACGCACAAGGATTGATCGGTGGCAGGGATCGCAACGGCGAAGGGTACAAGGGACTCGGTAAGACATCAGAGAGTATCTTTAGAATCTTCTAGTGCACCAAGCAATCATCTGGAGTGAGGGGCTCTCTGGGATAAAGTGTTTACGAGAACCTAGGTTTAGAGTTAGAAAAATTATTTAACCCGAATGGAAGAGAGATCAGATTCCCAAAGCATAGACGAGGAATAAAAGATCCTAATACCACCCAATAGCGACGTGGGCCCGTAAGCCACACAGCCATGTTAGTAAAACAATTTTTCGAAGACTAGACTCAACTTCGGCCAAGGAGTTGGAAAGGGGGATCCTACAGGCAGTCGACTCTGATACCAACTTGTGACGCCCCCGATTCAATCATACACTAATCATACACGCAAATATGTACGATCAAGATTAGGGACTCACGGGAAGATATCACAACACAACTCTAGACACAAATAAAATAATACAAGCTTTATATTAGAAGCCAGGGGCCTCGAGTGCTCGAATACAAGCTCGATACACAAGAGTCAGCGGACGCAACAATATCTGAGTAAAGACATAAGTTAAACAAGGTTGCCTTAAGAAGGCTAGCAGAAAAGCAACAACGATCGAAGAGGCAAGGCCTCCTGCCAGGGACCTCCTAACTACTGCTGGTCATCAGCGGTCTTCACATAGCAGCATCCATCGGCGGTGGCATCTGGCTCCAGGGATCCACCATCTGGTTGCATCAACCGGAAAGTAGAAAGAAGGGGGGAAAGGGGTAGCAAAGCAACCGTGAGTACTCATCCAAAGTACTCACAAGCATCAAACCTATACTAAGTATGCACTGGTATCAAATGGAAGGTTTGTATACGTGGACTGAACTTCAGAATGCCAGAATAGGGGGGGAAGACCTAGCCTATCAAGGACTAGCATCTTCACGCAGCTCCGAGCATCTTGCAGCATGTAGAAGAGTAAAGAATAGCAGTTTAATTAACAAACATGTTGTAACATTAATGCCCAGAGATCCTTCCTCGACTCCCTGCGAGAAAGCAATCCCGGAGCCACATATCTCAAGTATCCATTTGTAGTTGTATAAGATCAGGATATAAGTCTGAACGCCCGTTACCATGGACACCACTATTAATAGATAATCTTCCATGCAGGGGTGCACCATGTTTTCCAACACGCTCGATCACTCTGGCCGGACACACCTTTCTGGGGTCATTGCCCGGCCTCGGAAGATCAACATGTCGCAGCCCTACCTAGGCTCAGCAGAGAGGTCCCCGCCGGTCTACATCCTAAGCACTTCGGGGTCTGGGCCCATCGCCCGTTGCACTCCGGGTCGTTGTGTGCAGGGTGGATACCAGCACCACCCGTGTAGTGGATGGCACGATCCAACCATGCCACAATGCTGAACTGGACATCTGACAAAGCTTCAGCTGATACCATGACGTCGAGGCCCATATCTATTCTCGTGTGGTGGTTAGTGCGTAAAGGCCAAAGGCCAACTCAGAACAAACACCCAAACCTGTTAGTGCATTGGGGGCTCACGGAAATGAGCAGAGACTCACGATAAGGTGACCCCGTTGCCCCATCTCATGGACTTACGACAAGGGCTCAAAATGCCTGGTCGTGCCATGTCATTATCTTATGGGTGCTCTCCGGGCCCGCCCGACTTTCACCAAGGTCTCAAGTAAAGCCAATGTAACTGTGTGTCCAAACATCAAGGGGAAAACCCTAGGAATCACCCTCGGTGGATTCTACTCAATGTAATCATCAAGGTGAACGTAAGAGGGACCAGCCTCGAGGTTCACACTTGAGGTGTCGAACGACAGAGCTGTATCGGGAATGGTGAAAGAGGAAATCACCCTCGATGACCACGACTGGATAGCTACACTACAGAATTATCATCAAGAGTGTGTTATGAGGGATCACCCTCGGCACTCGATAGTAGCTCTGCAGAGTCAGGCAACAAAAGGGGTGTGATGTGATGTGAGGTGTCGGGCTCTGGTTGTCGATCACGTTGATCGAGTCGACAATGATGAAGCAGGGGCGATAGGGACAAGGTGGGGGTCACTGATGGATCACTAGCCAACCTATACTAAGCAGTTTATGATAAGTAGGTAGGTATCAATAGTAGGTACAAAAGCAGGCTATGCATCAGAATAGGAGCAAACAATAACAGTAGCAAAATCTAATGCAAGCATGAGAGTATAGAATGGGCGATATCGGGATGATCAAAGGGGGGGCTTGCCTGGTTGCTCAGACAAGAAGGAGGGTCATCGTCGACGTAGTCGATCACATGGGCATCAGCAGTGGTCTCGAGGTCTACCGGAGAAGAAGAGGGGGAAGAAACAGAAAATACATGCAAACATAGGCATACCAGGACGAAAAACAGGGCTAGAGGTGTTCAACTGCGCTGCTAGGCGATACTGGTGGAGGGGGAAACATCCGGGAAGTTCTCCCGGTTCCGGACATCTGTCAGACAGATGAACCGGAGGGGAAAAGTTGCATGTTTGCTATGCTAGGGATTTGTGGTGGGCGAACAGACTGCTTATTCGGATTCGTCTTGTCGTTCTGAGCAACTTTCATGTAGAAAGCATTTTCATCCGAGTTACGGATTATTTTATATTATTTTTCAAAGTTTTAAATATTTTCTGAAATTATTATTAATACCAAAATGGGGTTATTGCATCAGCATGACATCATCATGATGTCAGCAGTCAAACAACCACTTAACTGGCCAAAATGATGGCTGGGTCCCACCTGTCATACTCTGTGTGTTAAACAGGGTTCATCTAAACTAAACTGAGGTTAATCAGGCAATGGGCCCCACATGACAGTGACTTGCTAATTAATCAGATTTAGTTTATCTAGAAAGCAGTTTAATTAGCCTAAATATTCAGAAGGGGCCCACATGTCAGCTGCTGGGGCCAGCCCAGTCACCAATATTGACCGGTCAACCTGGTCAAGGCGGGGCCAGCGGGGCCCACCGGTCAGCGACCCAGCGGGTGACCCCAAGGCGGCCACGTCGGTGCCGCCGGCGGTGAATCTCCGGCGACGTATATCACGGCGGCGCGGCTCGGGACTTCGCCGGAAATGGGCTATGGGGCATGCTACATCTTGAGCTAGCGTTGGTTGTCCCCGAAGAGGAGAGGGTGATGCAGCAAGTGTAGCGTAAGTATTTCCCTCAGTTTTGAGAACCAAGGTATCAATCCAGTAGGAGGCTCCTCAAAAGTCCCACGCACCTACACAAACAAACTGAGAACTCGCAACCAACGCAATAAAGGGGTTGTCAATCCCTTCATGACCACTTGCGAAAGTGAGATCTGATAGAGATAGTATGATATTTTTGGTATTTTATAATATAGATGCAAAAAGTAAAGATGCAAATAAAAGTAGATTGAAAGCAAATATGATAAGAGATAGAGCCGGGGGCCATAGGTTTCACTAGAGGCTTCTCTCGAGATAGCATAAGTATTACGGTGGGAGAGCAAATTACTGTCGAGCAATTGATAGAAAAGTGCATAGTTATGAGATTATCTAGGCATGATCATGTATATAGGCATCACGTCCATAACAAGTAGACCGACCCCTTCCTGCATCTACTACTATTACTCCACACATCGACCGACTCCTGCGTGCATCTAGAGTATTAAGTTCATAAGAACAGAGTAACGCATTAAGCAAGATGACATGATGTAGAGGAATAAACTCATGGAATATGGTATAAACCCCATCTTGTTATCCTCGATGGCAACAATACAAGACGTGTCTTGCAACCCTTTCTGTCACTGGGTAAGAACACCACAAGATTGAACCCAAAGCTAAGCACTTCTCCCATGGCAAGAAAGACCAATCTAGTAGGCCAAACCAAACTGATAATTCGAAGAGACTTGCAAAGATAACTCAATCATACATAAAAGAATTCAGAGAAGATTCAAATATTATTCATAGATAAACTTGATCATAAACCCACAATTCATCGGATCTCGACAAACACGCCGCAAAAAGAGATTACATCGAATATATCTCCACAAGAGAGGGGGAGAACATTGTATTGAGATCCAAAAAGAGAGAAGAAGCCATATAGCTAATAACTATGGACCAGTAGGTCTTTGGTAAACTACTCACAACTCATCGGAGGCGCAAGGATGTTGATGTAGAAGCCCTCCATGGTCGATTCCCCCTCCGGCAGAGTGCCGGCGATGGCTCCAAGATGAGATCTCGCGGATACAGAAGGTTACGGCGGTGGAAATTGTGTTTCATGGTGCTCCTGGATGTTTTCGGGGTCCGTAGGTATATATAGGAGGAAGAAGTACGTCGGTGGACGCCCGAGGGGCCCACGAGACAGGGGGCGTGCCCTACATGGGGGGGCCTATCTCGTGGGGTCCTCGGGAGCTTCTTGACTTGCACTCCAAGCTCTCCGGATCACGATCGTTCCCAAAATCACGCTCCCGAAAGTTTCATTCCGTTTGGACTCCGTTTGATATTCCTTTTCTTCGAAATACTAAAATAGGCAAAAAAACAGCAATACGGGCTGGGCCGCCGGTTAGTAGGTTAGTCCCAAAAATGATATAAATGTGTAAAATAAAGCCCATAAACATCCAAAAGGGGTAATATAATAGCATGGAACAATCAAAAATTATAGATACGTTGGAGACGTATCAAGCATCCCCAAGCTTAATTCCTGCTCGTCCTCGAGTAGGTAAATGATAAAAAAGAAATTTTTGATGTGGAATGCTACCTAGCATAATTCATAATGTAATTTTCTTTATTGTGGCATGAATGTTCAGATCCGAATGATTCAAAATAAAAGATTATAAAACATAAAAATAATAATGCTTCAAAGCATACTAACAAATAATCATTTCCTATCAAAATAGCATAGCCAAAGAAAGCTTATCCCTACAAAATCATATAGTTAGGCCATGCTTCATTTTCATTACACAAAATACTCCCATCATGCACAACCCCAATGACGAGGTGACCAATTGTTTCATACTTTTTAACGCGCTTCAACTTTTTCAACTCTTACGCAATACATTAGCGTAAGCCATGACATAACACTATGGTGGTATATGGTGGTGGTTGTGAGGACAAAAAGAGGGAGAAGATAGTCTCACATCAACTAGGCGTACTAACGGGCTATATGGAGATGCCCATTAATAGATATCAATGTGAGTGAGTAGGGGTTGCCATGCAACGGATGCACTAGAGCTATAAATATATGAAAGCTCAATGAAAGAAACTAAGTGGGTGTGCATCCAACTTGCTTGCTCACGAAGTCCTAGGGAATTTTGAGGAAGCCCATCATTGGAATATACAAGCCAATGTCTATAATGAAAAATTCCCACTTAGTATATGAAAATGACAACATTGGAGACTCTCTATCATGAAGATCATGGTGCTACTTTGAAGCACAAGTGTGGAAAAAGAGATAGTAGCATTGTCCCTTCTCTCTTTTCCTCTCATTTTGTTATTTTTTCTCCTTTCTTTTCTTTTTCTTTTCTTTTTCTTTTTTTTATTTGGCCCCTTTTTTTCTTTTTGGCCTTTCTCAATTTTTTTCTTTTCTCATTTTTTTCTTTCTTTTCGTAAAGTCCGAAGTCTCATCCCGACTTGTGGGGGAATCATAGCCTTCATCATCCTTTCCTCACTAGGACAATGCTCTAATAATGAATATCATCACACTTTTATGGATTTACAACTCAAAGCTAGAACAAGATATGACTCTATATGAATGCCTCCGGCGGTGAACCGGGATATGCAATGAATCAAGAGTGACATGTATGAAAATTATGAAGGTGGCCTTGCCACAAATACAATGTCAACTACATGATCATGCAAAGAGCAATATGACAATGATGGAATATGTCATAATAAATGGAACAGTGGAAAGTTGCATGGGAATATATCTCGGAATAGCTATGGAAATGCCATAATAGGTAGGTATGGTGGCTGTCTTGAGGAAGGTAAATAAAGGGTTTATGATACGGGTGAAAGTTGCGCGGTAATAATAAAGGCTATCAAAGTAAAAGGATGAGTGTGCATCTGTCCATGGACTCACATTAGTCAAAAAGAACTCATGTACTTATTGCAAAAGTCTACTTAGTCCTCGAAGCAAAGTACTACTACGCATGCCCCAAGAGGGATAGATTGGTAGGAAAATACCATCGCTCGTCCCCGACTGCCACTCATAAGGAAGACAATCAAAAGAGCACCTCATGCAACAAATTTGTCACACAACTTTTACCATGCGTGCATGCTACGGGACTCGCCAACTTCAAGAAAAGTATTTCTCAATTTCATAATTACCCACTAGCATGACCCTAACATTACTAACTTTATATCTCAAAACTATTATCAAGCATCAAGTTGATCATAGCATCCAATTCTTTTTCTATGATAGTTTTTATTACTTGGATGCTCATCATTCTAAGACCAACTTTGTAACCATAGCAAATACCATGCTGTTCTAAAAATCTCTCCAAATAATATAAGTGAAGCATGAGACACTAGCAATTTCTTCAAAATTATTCCACCGCCTTGCTCTAAAAGATATAAGTGAAGCACTAGAGCAAAAACTATCAAGCTCAAAAGATATAAGTGAAGCACATAGAGTATTCTAGCAAATTCTAATCAAATAGGCTTCTCCCAAAAGGTGTGTACAGCAAGGATGATTGAGGTAAACTGAAAGCAAATACTAATATAATACACGATGCTCCAAGCAAAATACATATCATGTGGTGAATAAAAATATAGCTCCAAGTAAAGTTACCAATGAATGAAGACGAAAGAGGGGATGCCTTCCTGGGGCATCCCCAAGCTTAGGCTTTTGACTATCCTTGAATATCTTGGGGTTCCATGGCCATCCCCAAGCTTAGGCTCTTGCCACTCCATATTCCATAGTCCATAAAAGCTTTACCCAAAACTTGAAAACTTCACAACACAAAACTCAACAGGAAATCTTATAAGCTCCGTTAGTGAAAGAAAACAAAACTACCACATAAGGTACTGCCATTAACTCTTTCTTTCTTTATTTTGGTGTTTAACCTACTGTATTCCAACTTCCTTATGGTTTATAAACTAATTTACTAGCCATAGATGCATTGAAATAAGCAAACAACACACGAAAAACAGAATCTGTCAAAAACAGAACAGTCTGAAGCAATCTGTAACTAACGCAAACTTCTGGAACTCTAAAAATCCTACCAAAATAGGAAGTACTGGACAATTCGTTTATGGATGAGCAGCAAAAAGAATCAATGCAAAAGCACGTTTCTGTGATTTATTTAATTTTTTCTCGTGAGCGCAAAGTTTCTGTTTTTCAGCAGAATCAAATCAACTATCATCATAGGTTATCCTATAGGTTCTACTTGGCACAAACACTAACTAAAAGATAAAAACACATATAAACAGAGAGTAGATGCAAGATTTATTCCCAAAGAGGAGCAAAAACAAAAAACATAAAGAAAATTGGGTTGCCTCCCAACTAGCGCTATCGTTTAACGCCCCTAGCTAGGCATAAAAGTGAAGATAGATTCAAGTAGTGCCATCTTTGGCACTTGATTCCTCATTAGAGCACTTATAATCTTTAGGAGGTTCTCCCTTTTCAGCAATGATTAAACCTTTGGGCAAAAATTCAAGAAATTCGTTTGTAGCAAAAGGTTCCTTAATGATAGAAAGACAGCTGGGATGAATACTTATGGATTTGAGGTCCGCGTCTCCCTTACTAGAAGTTTCACCCTTATTTTTAGGAACATAAATAAACTTGGTGTTTTTTGTAGGGGGTTTTGGAGTGTTTTTCATGGGAGAAAATGCCGAACCTAAGTTGGTAATTATATCCTCATGTTTACCAATTCTAGCAGAATCAAGATCTATTTTTTCATTAACTATAGGTTCTTTCTCTTTAAGATTTTTCAAAGTGACTCCAACCCTAGATTCATACTGAGTGATAAGATTATGAATATTTTTATCCAAATTTTCAACCAACTCAACAGTGGCAATTTTATTTTCAATAATATCAAGCCGTTGCATAACGTGTTCTAAGGTTAAAATAGTTCCATTAACCAAAAGAGGTTGTGGGCCAAACAAATCTAACAAAGCATTATAAGCATCAAACGTATGGCTACTCAAGAAATAACCTCCGGCGACAGTATCAAGAACACATCTATTCCAAGGAGTGATGCCTACATAAAAATTGCGGAGAAGAACAGAAGTAGAAAGCTTCCTAGTAGATCTATTTTGAGGATTGCAAATTCTATGCCAAGCATCTTTTAAATTTTCTCCCTCCCTTTGTTTAAAATTTAGGATTTCATATTCGGGAGTAATAAAGAGGATAGGGAGACTAGCCATGACGACAAGGCAAACGAGCGAACACGCGGGCAACGGAAAAAGGCAAGCGAAAAGAGAGGAGGAGATTGGGAAAGAGAGGGCGAATAAAACGGCAAGGGTGAAGTGGGGGAGAGGAAAACGAGAGGCAAATAATGTAAATGGGAGGGAGATGGGTTTGTGATGGGTACTTGGTATGTCTTGACTTGAGCGAAGACCTCCCCGGCAATGGCGCCAGAAATCCTTCTTGCTACGTCATGAACTAGCGTTGGTTTTTCCCGAAGAGGAGAGGGTGATGCAGCAAGTGTAGTGTAAGTATTTCCCTCAGTTTTGAGAACCAAGGTATCAATCCAGTAGGAGGCTCCTCAAAAGTCCCACGCACCTACACAAAAAAACTGAGAACTCACAACCAACGCAATAAACTGGTTGTCAATCCCTTCACGGCCTCTTGCGAAAGTGAGATCTGATAGAGATAGTATGATATTTTTGGTATTTTATAATATAGATGCAAAAAGTAAAGATGCAAATAAAAGTAGATTGAAAGCAAATATGATAAGAGATAGACCCAGGGGCCATAGGTTTCACTAGAGGCTTCTCTTGAGATAGCATCAGTATTACAGTGGGTGAACAAATTACTGTCGAGCAATTGATAGAAAAGCACATAGTTATGAGATTATCTAGGCATGATCATGTATATAGGCATCACGTCCATAACAAGTAGACCGACGCCTGCCTGCATCTACTACTATTACTCCACACATCGACCGACTCCTTCCTGCATCTAGAGTATTAAGTTCATAAGAACAGAGTAAAGCATTAAGCAAGATGACATGATGTAGAGGGATACACTCATGCAATATGATATAAACCCCATCTTGTTATCCTCGATGGCAACAATACAATACGTGTCTTGCAACCCTTTCTTTCACTGGGTAAGAACACCGCAAGATTGAACCCAAAGCTAAGCACTTCTCCCATGGCAAGAAAGACCAATCTAGTAGGCCAAACCAAACTGATAATTCGAAGAGACTTGCAAAGATAACTCAATCATACATAAAAGAACTCAGAGAAGATTCAAATATTATTCATAGATAAACTTGATCATAAACCCACAATTCATCGAATCTCGACAAACACACCGCAAAAAGAGATTACATCAAATAGATCTCCAAAAGAAAGGGGGAGAACATTGTATTGAGATCCAAAAAGAGAGAAGAAACCATCTAGCTAATAACTATGGACCCGTAGGTCTGTGGTAAACTACTCACAACTCATCGGAGGGGCAAGGATGTTGATGTAGAAGCCCTCCATGGTCGATTCCCCCTCCTGCAGAGTGCCGATGAAGGCTCCAAGATGAGATCTCGCGGATACAGAAGGTTACGGCGGTGGAAATTGTGTTTCGTGGTGCTCCTGGATGTTTTCGGGGTCCATAGGTATATATAGGAGGAAGAAGTACGTTGGTGGATGCCCGAGGGGCCCACGAGACAGGGGGCGCGCCCTACAGGGGGGAGCGCGACCCCCTATCTCGTGGGGTCCTCGAGAGCTTGTTGACTTGCAGTCCAAGCTCTCCGGATCACGTTCGTTCCAAAAATCACGCTCCCGAAGGTTTCATTCCATTTGGACTCCGTTTGATATTCCTTTTCTTCGAAATACTGAAACAAGAAAAAAAAATAGCAATACGGGCTGGGCCTCCGGTTAGTAGGTTAGTCCCAAAAACGATATAAATGTGTAAAATAAAGCCCATAAACATCCAAAAGGGGTAATATAATATCATGGAACAATCAAAAATTATAGATACGTTGGAGACGTATCAAGCATCCCCAAGCTTAATTCCTGCTCGTCCTCGAGTAGGTAAATGATAAAAAAGAAATTTTTGATGTGGAATGCTACCTAGCATAATTCATAATGTAATTTTCTTTATTGTGGCATGAATGTTCAGATCCGAATGAATCAAAATAAAAGATTATAAAACATAAAAATAATAATGCTTCAAAGCATACTAACAAATAATCATTTCCTATCAAAATAGCATAGCCAAAGAAAGCTTATCCCTACAAAATCATATAGTTAGGCCATGCTTCAAAGCATACGGGCTGGGCCTCCGGTTAGTAGGTTAGTCCCAAAAACGATATAAATGTGTAAAATAAAGCCCATAAACATCCAAAAGGGGTAATATAATATCATGGAACAATCAAAAATTATAGATACGTTGGAGACGTATCAGGGCACCGTTTGGCCCGCGTGATAGCGCATTCGAAAGCGGAGGTGAAGCTGCGTCATTCTGGAGCTACGGCACGGCCGGTGCGAGGCTGCATCGACGGAGGCAACCTCAATGGTGGAGGTCGGAGCTCGGGCACGGGCGGAATCGGGCTAGGAGCGCGGGCGAAGGCGCGGCGAGGTGCGCTGGGCTGGTCGAAGCGTGCTGGGCACGGTGCCGTGCTCGACAGAGCTCGACGCCGAGCATGGACACGGCGGCTATGGAGCGAGGCGG
Source organism: Triticum aestivum (assembly GCF_018294505.1). Classification (NCBI taxonomy): domain Eukaryota; kingdom Viridiplantae; phylum Streptophyta; class Magnoliopsida; order Poales; family Poaceae; genus Triticum; species Triticum aestivum. The sequence continues at coordinate 713,353,249 of NC_057813.1, read as the reverse complement.
TGACGAGCTACGACGGTAGCAGCGAGCAAGCTAGAGAGGGAGGCGGCCTACGCAAGAGAGGGGAGAGGGGAACGAGCTCACTGGGTGGGCTCACGAAGGCCCGACGAGCAACAGGAGCACAGCGACGGCCAGCGTCAACGGAGACGGTGGCGAGGTCCCGATGTGGAAGACGGCTCGGGGCCGCGTCGTAGCGGCCATCGGCTCTAGTGCGTCAGCGTGGAGGACGTAGAGGAAGGAGACGTCCTTCGCAGACACGGCGGCGGAGCGGGAGGTAGTCGGTGGCCATGGCGGAGCGAGGCGGACGGCGTCGGGCGCGTCGGCGAAGCGGATCTAGAGGAGGGAGGCGAGCACGTGGGCGAGAGAGAGAGGGAGGGGGCAAGTGGAGAGAGGGCAAGTGGGAGAGGGGAGATGAGGGGAGCCCGAGGCGTCGCCCTTATCCCCTCCTGACATCGGCGCCGACGAGGTGGTCAGGGGCGACCCCTCCCCTGTGGCGACGTGGTCGGAGGAACAGGGGAGGTGATGGGCACTGGGCAGGTGGGCCGGCCTGGCGGTCCAGCTGGGCCGTTTGGCCCGGGGGAGGGGGTCTTTTCCTTTTCTTTTTAAAAAATAAGATTATGTTTGCATAGTTTTATTTATTTTTAGGCTTTATAAACTATAACACTAGCCCTAAATTAGTGTTAATAGTTAGACCACTACCACAATTATTTTGGTATTAAAATAAATTAGTTTAGTGTTTTTTAATAGGTATACAAATTAAAAGCATTTATATAATTGTTCTGGCCCCTATTTTATTCATTAAAGGGCATTTAAATACTTTATAAAATATAGATTTCAATATGACAAATAACCAGGGATTATTTGCCACCATTTGAACATTTTAGATTTGATGTTTGAGAACTTTGAATTTTGGATTTCAATTTGAATTTGAAAATGAATAGATTTGGATCAAGTGAGGATTAGCAACAGTAATGTGATGACATGGCATCATTAGCAGGGGATTACTGTAGCTTAAGTGTTCGGGCGTCACAGAGGTGGTTCATATCATCATGGAAGATATTCAAATTTGACAATCATAAGACGACTTACCAAAGATAGCCGAAACCATCAGCAACACATGGCGTTTTAAGCTGAAAAGTTCCATGGTCACCTCCTCAAGAGCCGCCACCTCCTTTTCAGCCCGTTGTGTCAAGGTAATCTTCTCTTCAGCCCAGGCGTTTGTCTTGATTTCAAAGCCGGTCTTCAGATTTTCTGATCCAGCCACACTGAATTCAAACTTTGAGTTTGGCTTTTGGGTTTCAGATTCTTGCAGCTCCACACGAGTCTTCAAGACAAACAACTCTTACTGAAGCTGGGCAGTGTTGGTCTGTACATACACCGGATCAAAGTCATAATTCAAGTTTAGCTAAAAACATGAAGTCCCAAGTGTCGGTGTCAAAACCGACGGATCTCGGGTAGGGGGTCCCGAACTGTGCGTCTAAGGTTGATGGTAACAGGAGGCGGGGGACATGATGTTTTCCCGGGTTCGGGCCCTCTCTATGGATGTAATACCCTATTTCCTGCTTGATTGATCTTGATGAATATCAGTATTACAAGAGTTGATCTAGCACGAGATCGTAATGGCTAAAACCCTAGGAGTCTAGCCTGTATGATTATGATTGCCTCTACGGACTAAGCCCTCCGGTTTATATAGACAATGGAGGGGACTAGGGTTGTACAAAGTCGGTTACAGAGAAAGGAATCTTCATATCTGGGCGCCAAGCTTGCCTTCCATGCCAAGGAGAGTCCCATCCGGACACGGGAGAGAGTCTTCTATCTGGTATCTTCACGGCCCAACAGTCCGGCCATCCGAGGACCCCTTAATCCAGGATTCCCTCAGTAGCCCCTAAACCAGGCTTCAATGACGAGGTGTCCGGCGCGCGGATTGTCTTCGGTATTGCAATGCGGGTTCCTTCTCCGAATACTCCAAAATAGTCTTTGAACACAAGAATCATGTCCGTCTCTGCAAAACAAATTCCACTCAACAACTGCAGAGAGTATAATATTTCACGAGTCCAATCCGCTAACAACTTTTTGTAGCATGACATCACGTCGCCGCCTCGCCATTATTTCGAACCGTTTTTATCCTGCCTCTTCATATTTCGAGATGCAGTTTCATTGGCACATCTTGTCAAAGCAGAGATCATGTCCCCTTATTGTGGGATTCTCATCAATACGGGCATGGGTAATCCCACCGTATCATCTGCATGACCCTTGGAAATAGGGCGAGTTTTTAGGGAGAGTGGGGAGGCGCTTGATATTCACTGCCTTTATAAAGAGATAAGGATTCACCCATTTCACCCATGCCTTCTCTCTCTGCCTCCCCCATTCTCGAGCTCCAGCACCCAAGTTCTCATCTTTTCTTCCCCAAGAAAGCACTCCAACCATGTCTGCATCCAGAGGGCAGGGCAAGTGGATGGTCTCCTCCGTCAAGGAGAAGGACATTAGGAAGCTCCGGGAGACTGGGTATTTGGCTGAGAAAATCACCCACCGGCTTCTGGCCAAGGGACAGATCTTCCCCACCCAAGAGCCCCATGAGAGGGTAGTATTAATCCCCCACTTCGTCCGCGGGTTGGGATTTCCTCTCCACCCATTCGTCCGCGGACTCATGTTCTACTATGGGCTGGATTTCCACGATCTGGCCCCCAACTCCTTCCTCAACATCTCGGCATTCATTGTCGTGTGCGAGGCCTTCCTCCACATCCCAACTCACTTAGGATTATGGTTAAAGATATTCAATGAGAAGCCGAAGGTCGTGGGCATTCAACACGCAGAGTGCGGAGACGCCATGGTGAGCAAAAGCCCAACATCGCATGGCCAATAGGTACCTTCATGGAGACCGTCAAAGGGTGGCAACAGCAGTGGTTCTACGTCACAGAGTCGCGTGATACCACCTAGGCCGCGGATCCCGAATTCCAGTCCGGAGTCCCGATATGGCTCACCTCCTGGCTAGTGAAGGGCCTGGACTGGTCTTCGTCGGATGAGCTGACAGCGCTTCAGACACACATCAGGAGTATGATAGACAAGAATAGCAAGCTTGTCAATGTGATCCAAGTGATGCTTGTTCGCCAGATCCTTCCGTGCCAAAGCCGGACTTGCCATTTGTGGGAGTACGATCCGGCGAAGCACTAGACCTTGTTGCAGTTCTTGGGCACTACACACGAAGATATCTAGAAGGTGCTTTTCAAGTCCAACGAGACGTGGCCGGATACGATCGAGGACCGTGGGCACAACTTGGCCCATCCTGCTAGTCCGGTAAGTTTTTTCATGTTTTCAAGGTGTATACTTTACTTGCATACTCGAGGAAGATGCCTAAGCCTCCCTACTAATTCTCTCAGGGCTGGAAAAAGAAGGCAGAGCGGATTCACTGTCCGACTCCGGTGCCCGAAGACCCAGCAATTCTACTTCCGATGAAGATGCTGGTTCCGGCGCCCTATCAAGCGCCGGAGAAGAAGGACGAGGGGACCAAAGGTGGCCCCGTCATAAGGGCACTTTGGACGTGACGTCCAGAGACGCCGAGACTCATTCCTCCACCACCGAGGACGACGAGGAAGAGGAGGAAGAAGAAGAAAACCACCCCCCTGAGGGGGGAGAAAGAAAAGGACGGCATCCATGCGTCTGGAGGCCGAAGCGTCCAAGAAGGCGGAGGCTTCCCTCCCGGAAAGCTCCACAGCAGACACCGACATCAGCTTGGAATGGCGCCCCAGGGATAAGCCCCTGTCCAAATCCTAAGTGCTCGAAGATGCACTCATATATCCAACCCTTTTCCTTCATGGTTTTAACATGTCAAGTCATGTGCCGCAGCCTGGCCCGTTTCGTCCTCCAGCGATCCTCATCAACGGGGAATTCACTGGACCCGAATGTGATGGACAACGGGTCCCTTCCGACGGCCTCCTCTCCCAAGGCCATGGATGACACCGAGGTGTTGTCCCAAAGGACCCCAGGCCAGGGAGAGACGCAGGAGGCCGTCAAGGTGGGGCCAGAGGGTTAAACCTTGGCCGACGGACACATGGGGGAGCAAATCCCCATGGATACTAGCGATGGGGGCCATATCCGATTTGTCCCCCAGCCGAATACAATTCTGGAGACCTATACGGCTCCGGAATCAGGCAAGCAACCTTTTTCAAAAGAAGGAGGTGCGCCTATTCCACCGGCGACCTCTGTCCATCCAGAGGCACTAGATAATTTGCTGGAAGTGCTGCAAGGACCTTCCATTGTTGCGGAACACCGTATCCTTATGGGTACGGTGGTTGAGAGGGTGCGGTCTGTTAAGAGCGGACTGACCGACGCCTGTACCAGCTTTCTAACAGGTTTTGAGGTGAGTGACACAATTATATAAAAAGAATGTCATAGTATAGACAACAGCCCCTAAGACTCTGTCCGGTGTTCGAAAAGAAAAGCCGAACAGAGGATCAATTAATTTTCGCGGGAGACCAAGCTGACATGTCTATATGAATAAGTAGGCGTCGTTGCTGGCTGTGACCTCTCATGCTGCTGAGGTCGCCGGACTGAACCAGAGTCTGGAGCAGATCAAGGAAGAGCTTGGCCGTGTGAAGAAACAGCTGGAAGACAATCAAGGTATGCAATAACCTGGTCTATATTCAGGAAGGATGAACGATTTGTGCTGACTAAAGTGCCATGATATTTATTAGAAGTGGCTACCGAGGTGGAGACCCTCAAGAAGGCGCTGGCTAAGGCCAAGGAGAGAGCGGCCAAGGAACAAGCCGCCCGTGAAAAGCATGAGGAAAGGGTCGTTGAGGTCCAGCAGGAGCTCCAGGACGCCGTGAAGAAATGCGAGTCCTTGGAGCACAACATTGCGGATCAAGAGTCCAAACTTGCAAAGGCCCTCCAAAGCGCACACGATGCCCGGGTTGAAGCCCAGGGCGCCCTCCAGGAAGTCCAGGAGGCCAGAAAAATCACGGCGGGTAAGACCTTTATTATGTAGAGCAAATATGTGAAGAAAAGGTTCCTCTTACTGAGCCGGATTTGAGTTCTCCAGGGGCGTTAGCGGATCTGCCACACAGTGTTGCATATGCTGCGGAGTTCTTCCGAGCCGAAGAGGGGAGCTCCATGGAGGAGCTGTTTTGGTCGCAATACCTTGCACCAGAACATCCGGTGTACTTTAGCGATCAGCTCAAACAACTAGCCGAACTGCATAGGGTGGACGAACTAGCCATGAAGGATTTAATAATCCGGCTATGGCCTGCCGAAGCCATACCCAGTAGCTACTTCGGGCTCGTGAAGCGACTGGTCAATGCCTGCCTTCGGCTTGATGCCATCAAGCAGTCGGTCTGCATCGAAGGCGCGCGAATGGCCTTCGCTCGAGTCAATATACAATGGGTGAAGATGGACACCGTGAAGCTTGCGACCGTGGGACCGCCCGCGGGCAAGGAGCACCACACGCCCGAGCAGTATTTTGAAGATGTCCTGAAGGGATCCCGCTGTCAGGACCCCGACTCGATGTCACATCGATCTAGCCGGTAACACCTCATATCACTTTGCGGCCTCACGCACGGTATCCCCACGGGTGTCGCCTTACCTTTGCCCGGGACCGTTTGCGCCTTTTGGCTCACGTATATGATAGTGTCGCTAGCATCCATATGATAAGGAGCCCGGGCTGACATGACTAGTCGTAAACCCAAAGTGGCACAGACTTACAGGGACAGGCATCCATGACCCAGCTCCGAACGTGTCGGTCATCAGCAAATGGGTCCGGGCTGTAGCACTGGGCTAGCAGGACTCCGGTAAACCGGGCTGTAGCGGGCTAACAGGACTCCGGTACTCAAAGCGTGACATTTCCCCGAAGGGACAGACACAGGAACGAAGAAGGACACATGCCGGCCAGCCTAAGTGTTCCAGAGCAGTAGCAGGCTACCATGGCTCAGCGGTAACACTAGGAGACATTTCCCGGTAAGAGAGGCTACTAAAGATAAACAACTAGATAGTCAGATCCCACACATACCAAGCATTTCAATCATACACACAATATGCTCGATATGTGCAATACAACGAAACATCACAACATGACTCTACGACACAAGTACTTTATTTAAGGCTCAGGGAGCCATACATAACATACACAGAGGTACGGGTCTCACGACCCAACATTCAAGTCATACAGTCATACAAACCAGCAGCGGAAGTACATTGTCTGAGTACAGACAACTAGTAAAATAAAAGAGGCTTGGAAAGCCTAGCTATACTACGTGGTCCATCACAAGCTCAGGGTCACCACCTGGGTCTTTAGCCTACTCGTTGATGTCAACGTCTACATAGAACCCATCAGAAGGGGTTGCAGCGTCTTCTGTAAAATGTAGATTATAGCAACATGAGTACAAAGGTACTCAGCAAGACTTACATCAGATCCTACGTACATGCATATTATCAAGAAGGGTTGGTGGAGTTATTGCAGCAAGCCAGCTTTGACTCTTGGCTAGACTATCCTACGATACTCCAACTTGAAATGGTTTTGCGCACACGAGTCCACTACTCACCACTTCAATACACTACCGAGGATCCACCTCCGTCTTCCTACGGAAGAGCCATCCTCGGCACTCACACTTATCTTGAGGCTTTTAGTAGTTTCCATTTACTTGTCTATGAACTGTATAGGCAACCAAGTAGTCCTTTACCGCGGACGCGGCTATTCGAATAGATCATGTTAACCCTGCAGGGGTGTACTTCTTCATACATGTTTCCACCACTTAGCGTCTGCACACGACATGTGCTCGGCAGACTTCAAGCGAAAGCCGACGTGGGTGTAGACCACGACCTACCTAAACACTTAAGCCTCTAGTCCAGGTTTATCGCCTATTCAGGTTCCATCCGCAGGGAGTCCGGCCGAGGTTTCCCATACGGCCCCGAACAATGTGAACAGGGTTCCCGAGATACCTAACGGGTATTCGGTACACCGTGCCATGTACCTACCGCATCACAGCCCACCCCTACGGTCAGCGCTGTCCACGGCCTCCAGTAGGCTACAAACACCAGAAACTACTTGCAACTCCTGGACAGAGAGCTAGGGTGAATAAGAAGTCGAGCGGGGTCATATTTCAGGGCCCAATGCATGGTAGTAGCTGTATCTTAAATCACACATACAGATCTCAGTGCTTAAGGTCGGCTTCAATGAAACAACCCACCATGTACTCCTACATGGCCTCTCATCGATACCTTTACCAAATCGTGTTCACCACACCACTCTCCTTACCGACATAACATTTCACTCCAGCCCATCACCCAGATGAACCAGACCTGACACGACTCTAAGCATAGCAGGCATAGCAAGGTAGGAACAACACATATATATGGCTCAATCAACTCCTACACATGCTAGTGGGTTTCATCTAGTTACTGTGGCAATGACAGGTCATGCAGAGGAAATGGGTTCAACTACCATAGCACACAGCAGTTTGAATCGCGTTGTCTTAATGCAGTAAAAGAGAGCAGGAGCGAGAACATGGGATTGTATCGATATGATCAAATGGTTGGTTGCTTGCCTGATGGTTCGATGCTCGGATAAGATTCTTCGTTAGGGTAATCACGGTACTCCTCGGAGACAGATCCTGTCGCAAAGGACACCGATACACAAGCATCACCAAACAATGTGCAACAATATGATGCATGCATGAAACATGGCAATATGAGTGTGTTGGGCTAATGCAACTAAAACCAGAAGGGTTTGAACAAATTTGAATCAAGGATTCAAATTTCAAACTCAAATATGGCCTCTTTAAGTGCTTTTCCTTATTCTGCTTTAAACATCAATTTAACTTGTTTGATCATGCATGAAAATGGTACAGATGGATAGATTGGATTTTTCTGATCATTTTTCATATATAATTTGTCCAATTTGGAGTTACAGAATAAAAGTTATGAATTTTTGAAGTTTAAATAATATTCTGGAATTTCCTGATTTAATTTAAATCCAGAAATTCAATTACTGCGTCAGCCTGACGTCACAGTGGCATCAGCAGGTCAACAGGGCTGGCTCGGGTCAAACCTGACGTGTGGGGTCCACACGTCAGTGACACAGGGGCTAATCCCGCGTTGACCCGGGCTGGTTAGCTTTGACTAGGCCCTGGGCCCACTTGTCAGCGTCAGTAGGTGGGGGGGGTTAGTGACTAATTAACTAAGCCACGTCAGCCCGCCGGAGTTCTGGCCGGCGGCGACCATTAGCGCGGCGGCGAGAGTGGTTTTGGTCGTTTCGGCCACCAAATGGACCGCGGAGGCCACCGGAGTGGAGCTGAGGACAACCCGCATCTCTTGGCGGAGCCCGTTGGGGTCGGGGTGGCCGGAGTCGACGGCGGTGAGCTCGGCTGCGGCCGCCGGGGTTCGGTCGTGCACGGGAACGGTGCTGGAGCTCGAAGTCGAGCAAGGCGAGGCGCTAGGGATGCTCTACGGGGTTCTGTGAACTTGTTGGACTCGCCGGGGTGACCAAATGGTCACCGGAGCTGCGTCGACGGCGAGCTCGGCGACGGCGGAGGTTCGGCCGTGGTGGGGGGGAAGCTACGGTGAGGGAACGAGGGGAAGGAGAGGGGGAAACGGTGGCGTAGCTCACCGCGGTTGCAGTGGGCGTCGAAGCGGGCTCGGGGACGCGCTGGAGACGGCGAATTCGACGGCGACGGTGGTCGGAGCCCGAAAAGCGACGACAATAGCTCGCTAAGCCTAGAAAACTCCGAACTTGCTTGACCGATTCGGGTGGAGTCCAGTTAAGGACGGCTTGAACTCGCTCAGGGTTAACAGCAATACCTTTACCCGATATTACATGACCCAGATAGGTCACTTCTGACAACCAGAATTCACATTTTGAAAATTTGGCATAAAGGCGATGCTCTCGAAGTTTCTTCAACACTAGCCTCAAATGTTCGGCATGTTCTTCCTCGTTCTTGGAGTAGATGAGTATATCATCGAGATAGACTACGACGAATTTATCTAAATACTCCATGAAGATTGAGTTCATTAACCGAGAAAAGGTGGCTGGAGCGTTGGTTAAACCGAAGGACATGACGGTGTACTCGTATTGGCCATAACGAGTAACAAAGGCCGTTTTAGGAATGTCCCCGTTTCTGATTTTGATTTGATGGTAGCCCAACCTCAAATCCATCTTGGAGAAGACTGAGGATCCAGCGAGCTGATCATACAGGTCGTTGATCCTGGGAAGCGGATATTTGTTCTTGATTGTGACCAAATTGACAGGTCGGTAATCTACAACCATCCGGTCCGTACCATCCTTCTTCTTAACGAATAGGACGGGGCAAGCCCACGGAGATGAGCTAGGTCGGATGAAACCCTTTTTCAAGGACTCATCGAGTTGTTTCTTAAGCTCGGCTAGTTCTAGGGGTGCCATCTTATAGGGTCTTCTAGCAATCGGAACCCGCATTGTAGAGGGGCAGTGTTCAAAAGACATTATCTTCGAATGAAGTCATTCATATTGTCCCTTCCTGTATTATGAAACAGAACCATTATGTAATATAATGCATGTTATTTAAATTTTTACCTCCTGTCATGGAATTAACACGTCAGATGTCCTAGTGTGAGGACCTAGTCGCGAGGCCAATGCATCTGTGTGGTAGCTTGAGAGGGGTTGAGCGGAATCGAGAAGCACAACACGCAATACAAAGGTTTAGACAGCTTCGGGCCCCGGGGAACAACATCCGGTAATAACCCTACATGTTGTTTGAGGCTAGGTCTCATTATCATCACGAGGGAGTCACCGTAAACCGACTCTCCTCTAGTTGTGTCTAGCCCTAGAGATTATTTCTTGTTGCTTGTCCCTCTTGGGGTGCCCTGCCCCTCCTTATATAAGTTGGAGGGGCGGGTTACATGACTAGTCCTAGTAGGATTAGGATTACTCTATTACAAGTGGAGTCCTAGTCATGCTTCCTTTATAGGAAAATATTCCTTGTGCTTTCCTCATAATCCGGCCCACCATAACATTATTCGGCCTTCCATAAACCACCTTCTGGGCCACCGGGTCTTGTCGTTCCTCTGACCCACTCGTCGGGTCACCCATGAGACTCCAGGCTCGGGCGGGTCACTTAGTGAGTCGTCCAGTCCGGCCGGGTTATACTTCCGACCGGGTTACACCACGGGGTATATCCCCAACACATCATGTGCGGCCGTTTTGTTAAATCTGAGAGTTGGCCGGTCGTTGGCTTCAGCCCCCACGTAGGTAGTACGGGGGTCTTCGGGATGAATCTAAACACTCTTTATCCCAGAGGTTGGTCCTTAAAGGAGGTGTTAAGCGCAACGAACCAAGCAATCAGACTATTTGGCTTTATCACCCTCACGTAGCCATAGGAGTTTGACAAATAGAAATGTAGGTGCAGCCCCCAATTAGTATTTAATCCGGGCTAGGGTGTTGTAGACACCTGATAGGGTAAAGGCCGATTCATCGCATAATGCGGAAAAAATCACAAAAGATTTGTAACCTCTCAAACAGCTGACCGGCTCACTCCGCATCATGACAGTCAGTTTTCGGCTTTCTCTACTGAGGTGCTCATCCGGATAAACCAGGACAAAATCGCAGTAGTTCTCCCTTTACTACCCTAGACGATATAGCGGAACGTAAGGTAGTAAGCACAGGAGCCGGGCAACCCAACTATTGACCAAATACATGTTTCGGAGTCGATGCATATAATGCTAAAGTTCGGGTTGCCGAACTATACAGTCAAAAAGTGTTGATACTTTGGTGCCGTATTATGGGGCATAATGAAGCCCGTGACGAATTTAAAGCGTACCAAAGTGTACGGGTGCAATCGATAAGAATAACGAAATAAAATGAAATAGCAAGTTAATGCCACATAAATTGAGCCACAAACTATTTTTATTGTAATTTGATTAATACGTCAAAGCGTATTTGTACAAATAGTGCGATAAACAATATGGTTGTTTAACCTGCCAAGACCAGGGGGGAGCTGCGTGCGGGTCCCGAAGACAGGTAGAATGATCATCGAGAAGAACATCTAGAGATTCACTCACACGTCCATACTGCTTCCCACCTTGGTATGTATATATCCTTTGAAAGGACCAATGACCAGGCCATCGGGAGGGGCCTGTGAAAAAGACACAAAAAATAATAAGAAGGAAAACGAAAAGGTATGTGTGTGAGCCATATGATGGGCCACAATAATGTTATGCCTCCGTCTATGCCCATGGTATTTTGAGCGCGTAGTTATGTACGAGCAGTACGTACGATTCCATTTGGTCGGGATTGAGACGGAGGCCAAATTGCTAATCGAGCTCTTGACGAGCTGGACTGTCCTGCTGCAGAGTAGTTCGGACTCGTCTGGCAGTCTTCAGGAGCTTGGTCGCCGAATTAAAGTTCTGCTTGGTAAGGCCGCTCTGTACCTCCGCTGCCAGAGTGACAGTGTGCTCCTCAGTACGGAGGGAGCGCTCTGTGTTTCCATTGACTGTTATGACACTGCGTGGTCCGGGCATCTTAAGTTTGAGATAAGCATAGTGTGGCACTGCACTGAATCGAGCGAATGCGGTTCGTCCGAGCAGTGCGTGATAGCCACTGTGGAAGGGGACGATATCAAAGATCAACTCCTCCCTTCTTGTCCGGGGATCCGAAGACCACCTCCAGTGTGATTTAGCTCGTATAGAGGGCCTCTACACCTGGTATGATTCTTTTAAAGGTGGTTTTGTGGGCTTGATTCTTGAGGGTTCAATACCCATTTTGCACACTGTATCCTGATAGAGCAGGTTCAGGTTGCTGCCACCGTCCATGAGGACTCGTGTAAGATGGAGTCCATCAATGATTGGGTCGAGGACTAGTGCGGCTGAACTGCCATGACGGATATTGGTCTGATGGTCCCTACGATCGAAGGTGATCGAGCAGGACGACCATGGGTTGAACTTTGGGGCGAATGACGCATTCGCATAGACGTCCCTGAGCGCGCGCTTGCGCTCCCTCTTGGGGATATGGGTAGCAGATGTCTACTACACAACCTTCTTCTTGTTGACGTTGTTGGGCCTACAAGTGCACAGGTTTGTAGGACAGTAGCAAATTTCCCTCAAGTGGATGACCTAAGGTTTATCAATCCGTAGGAGGCGTAGAATGAAGATGGTCTCTCTCAAACAACCCTGCAACCAAATAACAAAGAGTCTCTTGTGTCCCCAACACACCCAATACAATGGTAAATTCTATAGGTGCACTAGTTCGACGAAGAGATGGTGATACAAGTGCAGAATAGATAGTAGATAAAGGTTTTTGTAATCTGAAATTATAAAAACATCAAGGTAACAAGTGGTAAAATGAGTGTAAATGGTATTGCAATGATAGGAAAGAAGGCCTAGGGTTCATACTTTCACTAGTGCAAGTTTTCTCAACAATAATAACATAGATATATCATATAACAAGCCCTCAACATGCAACAAAGAGTCACTCCAAAGCCACTAATAGCGGAGAACAAACGTAGAGATTATGGTAGGGTACGAAACCACCTCAAAGTTATTCTTTCGGGTCGATCTATTAAAGAGTTCATACTAGAATAACACCTTAAGACACAAATCAACCAAAACCCTAATGTCACCTAGATACTCCATTGTCACCTCAAGTATCCGTGGGCATGATTATACGATATGCATCACACAATCTCAGATTCATCCAACTAACACAAAGTACTTCAAAGAGTGCCCCAAAGTTTCTACCAGAGAGTCAAGAACGTGTGCCAACCCCTATGCATAGGTTCATGGGCGGAACCCGCAAGTTGGTCACCCAAACATACCTCAAGAGGCACATGATATCCCATTGTCACCACAGATAAGCATGGCAAGACATACATCAAGTGTTCTCATAAAAGACTCAATCCGATAAGATAACTTCAAAGGGGAAACTCAATTCATCACAAGAGAGTAGAGGGGGAGAAACATCATAAGATCCAACTACAATAGCAAAGCTCGGGATACATCAAGATCGTGCCATAGAGGGAACACGAGAGAGAACACGAGATAGATAGAGATCAAACACATAGCTACTGGCACATACCCTCATCCTCGAGGGTGAACTACTCCCTCCTCGTCATGGAGAGCGCCAAGATGATGAAGATGGCCACCGGTGAAGGATCCCCCCTCCGGCAGGGTGCCGGGAAGGGCTTCCGAGAGGTTTTTGGTGGCTATAGAGGCTTGCGGCGGCGGAGCTCCCGATCTATCTTCTCCGTGGATGTTTTTAGGGTACGTGGGACTATATAGGCGAAATAAGTCGGTCGGGGGGGGGTGCTCGAGGGGTCCACGAGACAGGGGGCCGTGCCCTGTAGGGGGGGCGCGCCCCCCTATCTCCTGGGCTCCTCGAGGATCTTCTGACTTGATCTCCAAGCTTCCAGGATGATATTCTTCCAAAAAATCATGATGCCGAAGGTTTCATTCCGTTTGGACTCCGTTTGATATTCCTTTTCTTCGAAATACTGAAACAGGAAATAAAACAACAATATGGGCTAGGCCTCCGGTTAATAGGTTAGTCCCAAAAGTAATATAAAAGTGTATAATAAAGCCCATAATCATTCAAAACAGATAATAATATAGCATGAATGCTTCATAAATTATAGATACGTTGGAGACGTATCAGCTTCCCCAAGCTTAATTCCTACTCGTCCTCGAGTAGGTAAATGATGAAGAAAGAATTTATGAAGTGTGAATGCTAAAAGGTGCACAAGTTTGATCAATGATAATTTCAATCACCTTTTCTAGCATGATTACATGTCATAACAGTAGTTCATCTCATAAAACTTCTCACGATAAAGTAACAAGCTATTCACATGTCAAAGCATAGACCATAAACTTTCTTGAAAACTAGCAAACTTCATTCTCAGTCATCAAACAATTGAAATTCATCCTATTTTCAGGAAGAGTCTACGTCAGAGCTTTGATTTAGCAAACTTCACATACTCAACTATCATATAGTCTTCTACAATTGCTAACACTCACGCAATACTTGTGGTTATGAAGTTTTAATCAGAAACAGAGAAAGATTGAGGCTTATAATGTTGCCTCCAAATGTATTCACCTTTGGGTGATGTCAACAATAATAGTTCATGCTAACGTACATCCAATTGGATATATATATCACGATCACCCTAACACAAAGTGCTTGCCAAAGGATAAAATGAAAAAGGGAAAGGTGACGATCACCTTGACTCTTGCATAAAAGTAAAAGACATAAGTAAGAGATAGGCCCTTCGCAGAGGAAACAGAGGTTGTCATGCGCTTTTAGGGTTGGATACACAAAATCTTAATGCGAAAGAACGTCACTTTATATTGCCCCTTGTATATGGACCTTTATTATGCAGTCCGTCGCTTTTATTGCTTCCATAACAAGTTTGTACAAAGATTATTTTCTCCACACTAATAAGTCATGCATATTTAAAGAACAATTTTAATTGCTTGCACCAATGACAACTTACTTGAAGGATCTTACTCAATCCATAGGTAGGTATGGTGGACTCTCATGGCAAAACTGGGTTTAAGGATATTTGGAAGCACAAGTAGTATCTCTACTTGGTGCTAAGAATTTTTGGCTAGCATGAGGGGGAAAGGCAAGCTCAACATGTTTGAATGATCCATGACAATATACTTTAACTGAGATGCGAGAAAACATAACCCATTACGTTGTCTTCCTTGTCCAACATCAACTCTTTAGCATGCCATACTTAATGAGTGCTCACAATTATAAAAGATGTCTATGATAATATATCTATATGTGAAATCTCCCTTCCTTCAATATTCTTTAATGAATTGTTCAAATGACTAATACAATGCTTGCTAACCATCAATAAATTTACAACCTCTACTTCTTAGATGTGAAGTCATTACTCCCAATGGGATAAGCAAATGAAACATATATAGATTCAGATTTATGACATTCAACTCATTGAACCATTTACTCATAGGATAAAAGTGAAGCACACGAGTAAATGAAAAACTACTCCAAAAAGATATAAGTGAAGATCAATGAGTAGCTAAATAATTATATAACTATGTGAAGACTCTCTCTCATTAAAGAATTTAAGATCTTGGTATTGTATTCAAGCAGCAAGCAAAGCAAAATAAAATTACATTGCAAGGATAGCACAACTCATGTGAAGAAGCAAAAACTTAGGCTCAACTGATAATAACCGATAGTGGTTGAAGAGGAAAGGTGGGATGCCTACCGGGGCATCCCCAAGCTTAGATGCTTGATACTTCTTGAAATATTATCTTAGGGTGCCTTGGGCATCCCCAAGCTTGAACTTTTGTGTCTCTCTAATTCCTCTCGTATCATGATTTCTTTTTATCAAAAAGCTTCATTCACAACAAGCTCAACAAGAACTCGTGAGATAGGTTAGTATAAACCAATGCAAAACCTTATCATTTTCTACTGTAACAAATCACTAAAATTATTATTCAACATTGAATACTAAGTGCCTCTGCATATTTAATACTCCTATCCTCAAATAGAATCATTAAACAAGAAAACATATGCAAACAATGCAACTATAACAGCAATCTGCCAAAACAGTACAGTCTGTAAAGAATGCAAGAGTATCAATACTTCCCTGACTCCAAAAATTAAGAAATAAAATTCCCACTGTAATAAATTTATCAGATCTCAATATGCAAAAATATTCAACGTTATACCATTCTCTGACTTTTCTATGGAATTTTTGCATCAGCGGTAAACTTTCTGTTTTTAAACAGCAACATGCATACTAGCAAAATAAGCATGGCAAAGGCTATACTTGACTTTTTTATTGAAACTAAAGAAGCAAAACATTATTCTAACTAACAGCAAGCAAAAACTAACAAAATAAAAATGACGCTCCAAGCAAAACACATATCATGTGGTGAATAAAAATATAGCTCCAAGTAAAGTTACCGATGAATGAAGACGAAAGAGGGGATGCCTTCCGGGGCATCCCCAAGATTAGGCTCTTGGTTGTCCTTAAATATTACCTTGGGGTGCCTTGGGCATCCCCAACCTTAGGCTCTTTCCAATCCTTATTCCATAGTCCATCGAATCGTTACCCGAAACATGAAAACTTCAACCACACAAAACTCAAAAACAAAACTCGTAAGCTCGTTAGTATAAGAAAATAAAATCACCACTTAGGTACTGTAATGAACTCATTATAAATTAGTATTGGTGTAATATATACTGTATTCTAACTTCTCTATGGTTCATACCACTTAATACTAGCCATAGATCCATCAAAATAAGGAAACAACACATAGAAAACAGAATCTGTCAAAAACAGAACAGTCTGTAGTACTCTGTATCAAATGTATACTTATGTAACCCCAAAAATTATGAAATAAATTTATGGACCTGAGTAATTTATCTATTAATCATCTGCAAAAAGAATCAACCTAAAAGCACTCTCCAGTAAAAAATGGCAGCTATTCTCGTGAGCGCTAAAGTTTTTGTTTTTTACAGCAAGATCACATAAACTTCACCCAAGTCTTCCGAAAGGTTCTACTTGGCACTTTATTGAAATAAAAGTTATAAAACATGATTACTACAGTAGCATAATCATTTGGACACACAAAAACAGTAGTGGTAAATATTGGGTTGTCTCCCAACAAGCGCTTTTCTTTAATGCCTTTCTAGCTAGGCATGATGATGGCAATGATGCTCACATAAAAGATAAGAATTGAAACATAAAGGGAGCATCATGAAGCATATGACTAGCACATTTAAGCCTAACACACTTCCTATGCATAGGTATTTTGTGAGCAAACAACTTATGGGAACGATAATCGACTAGCATAGGAAGGTAAAACAAGCATAGCTTAAAAAAATTCAACACATAGGGAGGAAACTTGACATTATTGCAATTCCTACAAGCATATGTTCCTCCCTCATAAAAAATTTCAGTAGCATCATGAATCAATTCAACAATATAACCAGCACCTAAAGCATTCTTTTCATGATCTACAAGCATAGAAAATTTACTACTCTCCACATAATCAAATTTCTTCTCATGAATAATAGTGGGAGCAAACTCAACAAAATAATTATCATGTGAGGCATAATCCAATTGAAAACTAAAATCATGATGACAAGTTTCATGGTTATCATTATTCCTAATAGCATACAAGTCATCACAATAATCATCATAAATAGCAACTTTGTTCTCATAAACAATTGGAACCTCTTCCGAAATAGTGGAATCATCACTAAATAAAGTTGACACTCTTCCAAATCCACTGTCATCAATATAATCATCATAAATAGGAGGCATGCTTTCATCATAATAAATTTGCTCATCAAAACTTGGGGGACAAAAAATATCATATTCATCAAAAATAGCTTCCCCAAGCTTGTGGTTTTGCATATCATTAGCATCATGGATATTCAAGGAATTCATACTAACAACATTGCAATCATGCTCATCCTTCAAAGATTTAGTGTCAAACATTCAATAGATTTCTTCTTCTAGCACTTGAGCACAATTTTCCTTTTCATCATACTCACGAAAGATATTAAAAAGATGAAGGGTATGAGACAAACTTAACTCCATTGTTTTGTAGTTTTCTTTTATAAACTAAACTAGTGATAAAACAAGAAACAAAAAGATTTGATTGCAAGATCTAAAGATATACCTTCAAGAACTCACCTCCACGGCAACAGCGCCAGAAAAGTGCTTGATGTCTACTACACAACCTTCTTCTTGTAGACGTTGTTGGTCCTGCAAGTGCACAGGTTTGTAGGACAGTAGCAAATTTCCCTCAAGTGGATGACCTAAGGTTTATCAACCCGTCGGAGGCGTAGGATGAAGATAGTCTCTCTCAAACAACCCTGCAACCAAATAACAAAGAGTCTCTTGTGTCCCCAACACACCCAATACAATGGTAAATTGTATAGGTGCACTAGTTCGGCGAAGAGATGGTGATACAAGTGCAAAATAGATAGTAGATAAAGGTTTTGTAATCTGAAATTATAAAAACAGCAAGGTAACAAGTGGTAAAAGTGAGCGTAAACGATATTGCAATGATAGGAAACAAGGCCTAGGGTTCATACTTTCACTAGTGCAAGTTCTCTCAACAATAATAACATAGATAGATCATATAAAAAGCCATCAACATGCAACAAAGAGTCACTCCAAAGCCACTAATAGCGGAGAACAAACGTAGAGATTATGGTAGGGTACGAAACCACCTCAAAGTTATTCTTTCGGATCGATCTATTAAAGAGTTTGTACTAGAATAACACCTTAAGATACAAATCAACCAAAACCCTAATTTCACCTAGATACTCCATTGTCACCTAAAGTATCCGTGGGCATGACTATAGGATATGCATCACACAATCTCAGATTCATCCAACCAACACAAAGTACTTCAAAGAGTGCCCCAAAGTTTCTACCAGAGAGTCAAGAACGTGTGCCAACCCCTATGCATAGGTTCATGGGCGGAACCCGCAAGGTGGTCACCAAAACATACATCAAGAGGCACATGATATCCCATTGTCACCACAGATAAGCACGGCAAGACGTACATCAAGTGTTCTCATAAAAGACTCAATCCGATAAGATAACTTCAAAGGGGAAACTCAATTCATCACAAGAGAGTAGAGGGGGAGAAACATCATAAGATCCAACTACAATAGGAAAGCTCGGGATACATCAAGATCGTGCCATAGAGGGAACACAAGAGAGAACACGGGAGAGAGAGAGAGAGATCAAACACATAGCTACTGGTACATACCCTCAGCCCCGAGGGTGAACTACTCCCTCATCGTCATGGAGAGCGCTGGGATGATGAAGATGGCCACCGGTGAAGGATCCCCCCTGCGGCAGGGTGCCGGGAAGGGCTTCCGAGAGGTTTTTGGTGGCTCCAGAGGCTTGCGGTGGCGGAACTCCCGATCTATCTTCTCCGAGGATGTTTTTAGGGTACGTGGGACTATATAGGGTAAAGAAGTCGGTCGGGGGGTGCTTGAGGGGTCCACGAGACAGGGGGGCACGCCCTGTAGGGGGGGGGCTATCTCCTGGGCTCCTCGAGGATCTTCTGACTTGATTTCCAAGCCTCCGGGATGATATTCTTCCAAAAAATCACGATGCCAAAGGTTTCATTCCGTTTGGACTCCGTTTGATATTCCTTTTCTTTGAAATACTGAAACAGGCAATAAAACAGCAATATGGGCTGGGCCTCCGGTTAATAGGTTAGTCCCAAAAGTAATATAAAAGTGTATAATAAAGCCCATAATCATTCAAAACAGAAAATAATATAGCATGAATGCTTCATAAATTATAGATACGTTGGAGACGTATCAGTAGCATATATCAAGTTCACCGTTTTAACTTGGGCGAAAACTTCTTCTGTCCCCCTGTGTTCGGCGGCCGGGGCTCCTCGTCATCGCCCTCGCTTTGCGACCCCTTCTCCTTATTCTCGGCATTTAACTTGTCGTCCTGTTTTAAAACCCAACAATCTCTGTTGGTATGATTGGCTGGTTTATCAGGAGTGCCGTGGATTTGACATGGACGATCGAGTATGCGGTCCAAGCTGGACGAGCCCGGATTGTTTCTTTTATATGGCTTCTTCCGCTGACCGGACATAGAGCCACCGAATCCGGCGTTGACCATCATGTCCTCGGTGTTGTCACCGTGGCTTCGACGCTTGTGTCTGCTGCATCGGGGTTTGCTGTTGCTTTTTTTGGCTTGCGAAGTCCTAGGTTCGCTTGTATTGTTATTGCTACGGGCTAGCCAGCTATCCTCGCCCATGCAGAAGCAGGTCATAAGCGTCGTGAGGGCTGCCATAGACTTCGGCTTTTCTTGGCCGAGGTGTCGGGCGAGCCATTCGTCATGGATGCTATGTTTAAAGGCCGCTAGGGCTTTGGCATCTGGACAGTCGACGATCTGGTTCTTTTTAGTTAAGAACCTAGTCCAGAATTTCCTAGCCGACTCTCCGGGCTGTTGAACTATGTGACTTAAGTCGTCGGCACCCGGAGGTCGGACATATGTACCCTGGAAGTTGTCGAGGAAGGAGTCTTCCAAGTCCTCCCCACTGCCAATTGAGTTTTCTGGCAAACTGTTCAACCAGTGCCGAGCAGGTCCCTTGAGTTTTAGCGGGAGGTATTTGATGGCGTGAAGGTCATCACCGTGGGCCATATGAATATGGAGGAGAAAATCCTTAATCCATACCGCGGGGTCTATTGTCCCATCATATGATTCGATGTTCACGGGTTTAAACCCTTCCGGGAATTCATGTTCCATTACTTCATCAGTGAAGCAGAGGGGGTGTGCGGCGCCTCTATATCGGGCCAAGTCACAACGTAGCTCGGATGGAGTTCATCTGCGGTTTTTAGCCGGGCGTGGTTATGTTTGCCACATCTGGTCGGATGGCCATCGTCGCACATCGGGGCACGCCCCCGTGATCCATAGATCGATCTGGTCTGACATGTTCTGTTTTCCAGGTCATGCACCAGGTCATATGTATACCCCTGAGCTGTTGTGTCTTTGTTTTTATGGCGAGGTAGTGCGGGCTGGTGTTCGGCTTGAGTTACCGCTTTGTCCCGCCATGTGGTGGTCGGTCAGCCGCATTATGCACTGGTAGGATGGGCTCCAGTGCCTCATCATCGAATTGGGGTAACAATTTGCGTTTCAGGTAACTTTTGGTTGGGCGCTCGAGGCCGTATTCCTCGGCTGCCAGGACATTAGTTCATCTGTCATTGAGTATTTCTTGATCATCTTGAAGCTGCTGCTGCTTCTTTTTCAGGCTCCTTGAAGTGGCTATTAGCCGGCGCTTAAAGCGCTCCTCATCGATGGGCTCCTCAGGCACGATAAAGTCTTCGTCGCCGAGGCTCGCCTCATCCTTGGAGGGTGGAAGATAATTACTGTCCTCCGAGTCTTGTTAACGGTCTGTTCATTAGGGCTAACGAGCCCATCCTCCCGTTCATCTTGTTCAGAGGTTGGCTCAACGGGGTCTTTGTTGTCTTCGGCATCGTCCGAATTATTATTTTCTCCTGTGCCGGTATTGTTGTTTTTTCCACGGCGTGGTCTAGAGCGGCACCGCTGACGTCGGTGCTTTGGCTGTATCTCAGGAGGCTTATCCTCGACTGGATCCTTTTCATTGTTGTCGTTGTTCTCTTTGGGTGTATCCACCATGTATACGTCATGCGAGGAGGTGGCTGTCCAGCGCCCTGTAAGCGGTGATTTTTGTGCCCACTCCTCTCCGGCATCGTCGTCCATATCGTCGATGTCTTTGGAGCCGTAATCGAGCATGTCGGTTAAGTCCTCAATAGTGGCTATGAAGTGGGTGGTGGGTAGGAAGCGGAATTCTCCGTCATCAGCTTCCAATCTAAATCGTATATAGTTCGGCTGAGAGTCCCCTGATAAGGAGAGGGCTTTTAATGAGTTTAGCACATCGCCTAAAGGTGAGTGCCGGAAGATGTCCGTGGAGCTGAATTCAACGATCGGCGCCTGATCAGGTTCGATGGGCGCGGATGCACGCGGTTCGGATCCTATAGCCAGAGATGAATCCGAGGTTCCGGTGACACATGCCCTGCTTGAGGTTGGATCTGTGTGCGGCTCTAAAGCCGCTGAGTCTACGGCTTCCGCGGCAGGGTTGAGCTTCCCGTCCTCGGGCGACGCAATCTGCTCCGGATCCAGGGCCAGAGCAGTTACCAGCGCTATCTCCTTGGCACGGTCCGATGATAGATTTAGGTCATGTTCATCATGGTGGCAGGGAGCGGCTGCCATTGGCTCGTATCCATTGAAGATCAAGTCTCCGTGGATATCGGCAACACAATTCAAGATTCCAAACATGACCTGATGGCCAGGGGCATAGCTGTCGATCTGCTCTAGATGGCCAAGCGAGTTGGCCCGCAATGAGAAGCCGCCGAATACAAAGATCTGTCCGGGGAGGAAAACCTCCCCCTGGACTGCATTTTCGTAGATGATTGACGGAGCCATCAAAACTTTTGGTAACGATGCATCGGAACTCTCAATGAAAGCACCAATGTCAGTGTCAAAACCGGCGGATCTAGGGTAGGGGGTCCTGAACTGTGCGTCTAAGGTTGATGGTAACAGGAGGCGCGGGGTGTGATGTTTACCTAGGTTTGGGCCCTCTCTATGGAGGTAATACCCTACATCCTGCTTGATGGATCTTGATGAATATGAGTATTACAATAGTTGATCTACCATGAGATCATAATGGCTAAAACCCTAGGAGTCTAGCCTGTATGATTATGATTGCCTCTATGGACTAAGCCCTCCGGTTTATATAGACACCAGAGGGGACTAGGGTTGTACAAAGTCGGTTACAGAGAAAGGAATCTTTATATCCGGGCGCCAAGCTTGCCTTCCACGCCAAGGAGAGTCCCATCCGGACACGGGAGAGAGTCTTCTGTCTTGTATCTGCACGACCCAACAGTCCGGCCCATGCTACATAGTATGGCCATCCGAGGACCCCTTAATCTAGGACTCCCTCACCAAGCCTTTTGCAATCAACAACACTTGGCACTTGGGGGTTAATGTCTGCCGGTTTATGTGAATAACTCCCAAGCACTTTGCGAGCAAGAGTACTTGGGACTTGGGGCCTAATGCATATTGCTTGTCCTGTTATAACATTGCGATAACCCGTTTGTGCTACAAATGGCCACAACTGGCTCACGAGAACTACGCAAGTAAGTACTGCTTTCAGGAGTATGAAGGACCGGCTCATTCATGCTGATTAAGCCGGCCTTGGGGGCTACGATTCAGTGTTTATCATTACAGATTTATTTTAAACTGGATGGTTTAAGCCGGATTTGAAGGATTCTTTCAAAGCTTGTTATTTATGCTCATGGTAATCAAGTCTACAACATATTCAAATTCATCATAAACAGTAGACTTGGGGGCTCATAGGATGTGCATAACTTACTAATGGAGGAGCTCATACCTCAAATTTTCGGTGCATTTGTTTCACCATGTCAACTTCAAGTTCACGGTTGTGGTGTACTTGACCGAGAAAGCCAGAGTACATTTCACCAATGCTCAGTTGAGAGTAATTGGCGACATCAAATCTCACTTTGCGCTGGTCGAGGTGTTTTTCCTTGGCGGAATGCTTGGCCATGACAGTGGGTCTTCCCGTCTCTCTAAAGCCAATGTAGGTAATCACTACATATTCATCATGTATGTCAGTCGTTTTAACGGGGCTTGATGATTCAGGGTTCAAAGGGTCATCACTGGCTTGATCAATAGGAGGCTCAGAAGTCACTGGTGGAATGTCAAGAACCAGCTCCGATGATTGAGGAACAGATATCTCAAGTGCTGGGGCTTGTTGCCCTGGCTCACTGACTTTCGGATCTTCGACCGGCTTATTCACCTTTACTTTCTTTCTGGGCTTGGCTTTTCTACTGCATGAGTCATGAGAGGTTAGTATAAGTATAAAGGATCATAAGGAACAAATGATAAGTAATTGTTATTACCCAGGAGTAGTCTTGAAAGCCGGCACATGAGATTGCGGTGAGTCGTCAGAAGAGGAACGAGAGGTTTCCTTCTAAGTTGAGTCGGAAGAATTAAGTGGTTGGTGGATGATACCTCCTAGAGGATAAAAAGAGTTTAAATCGGGGGTGACCTTGTTTCGCCGCTTCCTTGGAGTGTTCGGTAAGCTGCAGGACAATTCTTCATCCCTGCTAGTCCGAGTCTGACGCCGGCTCTCGTTCTCCTGTTGCTTCAAAAGAAAGTGAGGATCCAGATGAGCTAAGGGGAGTGAAAAGCTTACTTTCCGGGTTACTCTTCGAATTTTCTGTCTTGGCAAGGGCTCAAAGTCGGAGGAAATGATAGTTACCTCTTCTTCGAGTGCTTGACTGGTCCCCGTGTCATCCTGATGATAATCAATGTCAATAAGATGGTTGAAAAAGGAGCCAAGAGAGTCAAGGGCTACCTCTGACTCAGAGCTGTCATCCAGTTCAAGCATCTCTAAAGCACTGGGTTTCTTTCCCTTCTTCTTAGTGGTTCTCTTGGCGGCTTTCTTGGCCTTCCTGTCCCTTTTGGCAGCTTCATGATCATATTCCTTCTTCCAGAAGTCATCATTAGCCTGTCAAAGTCGTTAAAATTGAGTTAAAGGAAAATATTAAGGATGAAGGTAAAATAAGTAATTTGGTGGCTTACTTCGGGTGCCGGGTTAGATTAGTAAAAAGGGCTTAGGCCCACCTTGCTGCAGTCTACCGGGCTTTCATGCAAAAGAGACTTCGTCATCTCGTAGATGGCGTCGTCGGTTAAATCCTTGGAGTTGTGGCGCAGTGGATCTTTTTGGCACTATTGTAAGTGCACATTAAGATGGAGCAGCAACTTAAGGGAATAACCCGCCATGAAACACATCATCGATTAAGTCAATGCCAGTCAAGTCGTTTCCCAGTAGAGCCTTAACCTTGGCAATGGTAGGGGCGAGTCTTTTGCGTTCAACAGCTATCAGTTTGTCAGGGAGAGGATGATTTGATTCAAGACACAGGGCGTGAAAGCCAGGCAGTCGGTTCTCATCAGCTGGAGAAGTATCCTCGTACTAGAACTGTGTTTGGTTCCAATCCTTGGGATGACTCGACAGGCGCGCATAAGGGAATATAGCATCTCTCCATCGCTGGATTGAGATCCCACCAAGTTCCAAGCTAGGTCCATTAGAGTACTCGTTCTGGTGGTTCAAATAAAAGTACTCTCTGAATAGCTCCACACTGGGCTCCTCTTGAAGGTATACCTCACCGACGCTTGGAAATTGCATATATTTGACACGGAGTTGGGTCCGATGTCTTGAGGATGAAGGTTGAAAAAGTGCAGAACGTCCTGGAAGAATTAGGAGCTGGGCGGTGAGAAGCCCCGGTTCATGTGATCGGTAAAGACAATGACTTCACCATCTTTGGGTTGAGGTTTCTCTTCTTCCGGCTTCGGGGCACGATAATGCATGACAGACTTCTTGGGCAAGTAGCCGGTTTTTACAAAGTCCTGGAGTGAGCTCTCCGTAAAAGTGGAGGGAACCCAGTTACAGGAAGTGGCTTTTTTTGGGGCCATTGCAAAGAAGCCTAAAAAGAAAAAGAACAAGTTTGCTGGTTCAAATTAAGTTGGAGGGAAAGTACTACAACACATATTCAAAATAGCGGCTTAAAAAGGGAAATAATTGTATATAACTAGCTACAACGGGTTATATAAGCCGCCATGAACAGATTGGTATCCATCAAGGAATGAAGCTTGCTAAAGATATTGAAGCTAATTACAACTGATAATATAAGCCGCTAGGTGGATCTATCAAGAAGCAAAAAAATTCTGCTAAGTACTAGACAAACAAGTTTCACAGACTACAATTATAATTTTTGGATCAGTGGCAGTTCAAAAAAGGAAATAAATCAAGACCTAAAAACAATACAGGGGAGTTCATAAGCTCTAATGAGATCTCTTTTCAACGAAAAAGGGTCCGCTGGCATTGAAGGCAAGGGAAAAACTACTACACACAAGTTTTATACCGTCTTCATATCAAAGGGTTCTACGGTGGAAGAACTAGGAAAGAACTATGAAGAACACGAAGAACATCCGAAACCCTAATGCGATCTGGAGCGTTAGAGGAGGAGCACTTACAGATGCAGATCAGACAGCGGTGGAGCGCCGGAGTTTCCCTGGTCCGAATCAGGTTGATGTTGTGGCCAAGGATGAGGAGAACAGTGTGCTTCGCATCGGCGGCGGAGCTCGAGCGGCAGGAGAGTCGCGAGAGGAGGAACACAAAGGAAAAGGGGGAGAATGAGAAAAGGCAGTCGACCCTATTTATAAGGAAAGGATAATAAGTGGGTGCAAAAAACGAGGAGGCCAAAACATGGCTATCCAGCTGCTCGGGCGCCTCGATTCTCGGGACAGCTATTAAAGATAAAGGTCCGTTGAGATATGTTGGATATTGTGTGAACTAATGACAGGTGACGTCATGGCGGGTTATCACAAATCCAGAAGATGAGGTAATGGCGGGTTATGAATTCTCGCACAAATGAAGAAGGGAACATTTTTTCTAAGTATTGAAGATTGACATGAACCAGTTCAAATAAATTTGGGGCCTAATGTTGGGGATATAACTATTAGGTATGACCCTCCCAGCAGATTGGGTTATACCTATGACGATTCTTGATATGAAGCCCACGTGGATATTAAATATGGCGGTTCACAAGAAAGGGCCCAAGGTCCAAAGGCATCTTAAGGCCCGTAGGGGGAAACTGCCATATATGTAAGACTTGTATTGTAAGGCATGTAAAGATAGTAACCGAGCCGGACACGTTGTCTATGAGCCGGCCAGGACTCCATGAGCCACTGGGCGTCAACATGTGTATATAAAGGGACGACCCGGCGGCGGTTCAAGACAAGAAACAACAGATCGAAACCTAGGTCAAGCAGATTCGCTCCCTGGTAATCGAGACATAAGCAATACCACCTCAAACTGGATTAGGCCTTTACCTTCACCGCAAGGGGCCGAACCAGTATAAACTCCTGTGTCCTTTGTATAGTTTAACCCCTTTAAGCTAACCTAGAGGCGATGGCTCCACGACTAAGTCCTTTGATGAGGACATCTGTCGTGACTATTCCACGACAACCGCCAACAGGCTTCATGAGCAACGAAAGAGTTCTTTGTGGCCAAGTTGCAAATGCGATTGACATCCACCAGAAGACTCTGCATTTGGCGTTTCAGCCATTCATGATGCTTATCCTGCTTCTGATGCAAAGATACCAGAAGCTCACAGTCAATTGTACTAGAAGTGGCTTCAGTATTGGTGCGATGCGGCATACGCAAGTTGCCAGCCAGGGGATAGTCAGGAGTAGTAGAGTTTGGTACGTGAATGCCTTCAATAGGTTTGGTGAAGCTTTGATATTGAGCATTCTGTAGATGGAGTGGCTTCTTTGCTGGATCAGAGTAGATGGCTTCATAGGACATGTCAACTTCAGGTAGGAATACGATAAGATTGCACGCTGAAGGTTGATAGTCAACTAATGAATGAAGCTTGATTAGGCGCATAATCCAGGGGGCATAAAACTTCAAGCCAAACAGATCAATTCTAGAAGCAGCCAGCTGGCAAATGAAGAAATCCTTAGTGTTGAATCTTATGCCATTGACAATATAGAGGACCAATGTATTCATGGCGCCTTCGAGTTTAGGATGAGAAGAGTTGCCTTTCATTGGTTACAGAGTACGCCTCAGAATGTGATATACTATGCGGGGCAAGTACTCGAGGTCTTTGACAAAGAACTCTTTAGGTTATTCAACGTCTTGGGGCAATGGCTTCATCATGCTCAGCATCTGACTCATATTCGGTTCAGGCATCTAAAAGATGCTCTGCAGTTCATTTTGATAGAGCTTACAACCTGGTTCATACAACTCACCAGGAGTGGGCATGGAAGTAAGCTCAATGATCTCATGACCTTTGGATTCATGATGTATATCTCCTGTCATCCACTCAAGGACCCACGTCTTCGGATCCCTGTTGTAGCCTCAAATGTGCAAATTTGCATAGAACTGCAGTAGAAGCTCTTCATTCCAGTGCTCCTTGTCCATCACAAAAGATAGCAGCCGAACATTTCTGAAACAATCAAGTGCCTCTTCAAGGCATGGCAGCCCAGCAACAACATCACAATCCAGATGCTTATGAGGAAAAATCCAGTCTTGGTTGTATAGGATGTATGAGTAATAGCTTCGGTGTTGTCGGCTCCAAAACCTATCAGAGGAGATCTTGGGCTTCATGTATGGGTTCTTGGCGTTGTCAAAGAATGTGTTGTGTTCTCTGAAGCCGGGCACACTGAACAAGCCGTGTGTTGTTGCAACACTAGGAAGCCTTGGCGGTCTTGGCTTCGTCTTCAAAGTATGAGGCCTCTGCTCCACGTGATAGTCATATTGTGGCCTGGGAGCAGTGGGTGGAACCATTGTAGGCCATATGACAGTTACCAACTCACCTTGATAGAATGCGCGTTCCATGGTATGAGGCCTTGGTGGAGGAACGGTGTCATCAGAAGTGATTGGCTGTTCAATGTTGTCAGTTGTTGCATTGGCTTCAGGCTGCACATTGTCTTCAACCATGACAGTGTCATTGGCTTCAGTGGTGTTGTAGGTGGCAGCCACATTGGTTTCAACCTCCATCTCTTCAAGGACTGGAGGGTCTGGCACAAGCACATTCTTGGCTTGTATGATTGGATCACCGGCGGGGGGTAGCTTCTCTCTCTTCTTCTTTTTCTTCATCGGCTGATGCAACCAGAATGTCTTCAGCAGCTTCTGCTTAGGACTCTTGAGAAGTCTCAGAGTGGATGGCGTCAAGGAACACTTGACGTGCTACTGAGCTGGTTGGTTGCACATCCTCCTCTGGTATGCTCGACATGGATGCCTGAGACCTGGGACCTCTGCAAAGCCTCCTGAAGAAAGGTGACGCCTATGGTGAAGGGATAGTGAAATCAAAATCGTCAGGACTTTCTTGCTGAGTCTCATGCACCGGAGTGGTGACTTGAGCTAGAGGAGTGCACAGAATAGGTTCATCATCCATTGGCATATCCTGAGTGATTGGCGTCATAGGACAAGGAGTCATAGGATGACCAATACTGATCAATTCACTGCTCGTTGGAGCAGGCGATGATACCATGGGAGTTGGTTCAAGCTGAGGAAGGACTTCAACATCATTCACATTGTCTTCATGATCAATGTCTTCAGCACAATACTGACCAATACTTTTTCCCTTTGACGCCCTTTTCTGTTCGATCATCACTTTGAAAACTTCATCACAAGTTCATTTTAACTTAGAAACATGCGAATAACATATCAAAATGTTCAAAGAAAAGAACATATATGTGCATATCATTTGCATTCATGAAAATAGTGTTGGGTCTTACATTTTTATGTTTTATAACATGAACAATATTAATAACCCTGTGTGGTTTAAACAACAGTTCTGTCATGAAAACAACTGAGATCCACACGTAGGTGATAGTTTTTTGAACATGTTAATATCTTATTTGCACTTTTTTAGCTAATATAAAATTGTGATGAAGTTTTCAAAGTGGCTGTCAAACGGTCAAAGGAAAACACATAAGAGGAGCAAAGTGGCTTAGGAAGAATAAAAGTTTTTTGAAAACCAGGGACAAACAACCGAGTGAGACACAATGTGGGGCAGGCAATTAATTTATCACCCATAAAAGTCAAATAATATTTGGTCTCTGTTGCATAAAAATAGATAATCCCTTTGATCGATGTTACTTGTCTTAGATTCGTCTAGATATGGATGTAATATGAATCCAGGGGTAACGATATACCAAAGCAATTTATATGATTGTGATTTTGTATTATACCCGTAAAAAAACGAACTTTGTATTCGTTGACTACAGCCAAATCTCAGGTATGTGCAGTGAAACTCGTCCTAGGGTTTCTCTTTTTTTTTTCTTGATATGGTCCTAGGGTTTCTCCTTGTATACACGCCACGCATCCGTCCTCCAGAAAAACCGAACGGCGTGATGCGCAAGAAGAGAGCTCTCACACACCTTGGGTTTTGCCACGACGAAGAATGGTGAGTACGTAAGATGCGTACGTTGTTCAGTACGTTACCCCATCTTCTCTGCTTCAATTTTTCCATCTGCTCTTATTTCTCGTTCAAATTCCACCAGGCGAGATTGGCCAAACCTGCCGACGGTTCTCATCGACGACATCGCCGGCCGGCTGCTTGGATACGATGTGGCCGAGTATCTCCGTCTCCGTGCTATGTGCAGGGAGTGGAGGGCGTGCACCGCTGAGTCGCTGACCCCGCCACGGTTGGTGACTTGGAGAGCCGCTTCCGCCCCCGCCATTGGATCATGCTCTCCAGCAGCTCCCAGCAAGAGGACGCACGGCGCCAGTTCATCAACATCGCCACCGGCGCCTGCGCCCACGACCATCTCCCAGAGCTCTCAGGCCACATCCTTGAGACGTACACCCAAGGCCTGCTGCTCTTATGGCGCCTGGAGAACGAGGAGGAGGAGGATGCCGCCGTTCACCTCCGCCTCCTGAACCCGCTGACCAGGGCCCTCACCGACCTCCCGCCCATCACCGTGGAACGGCGTAGCATGTACGTTGCCTGGAAATCAGGGCCCACATCCCGCTTGGTCTACGCTGGCGTCTCCGATGAGACCTCCCCACCCACGGTCGTGCTCTTCATGTCCAGCTCCATGTGTAGCTGCATCGCCTATGCTAAGCCCGGCGATCAGAGGTGGGCGCTCATGGACAAGGAGTGCTGGAAATCTGTCCCCACAATGAATAGCAGCAAGGACAAACTGCTCATTTACATCCACTACGTATCCGTGTTGACGATGAGGGGGTGCATCTACTTGCCGACCATGTATGGGAACATACTGAAGGTGAGCATCCATCCCAAGCCTCAGCTGTTACCCGTCGTTGTGAACCAGCCCTTCGACTTATGCCCACCAAATATCATCTCCTACCTTGTCCCACCAGCTAGTGACGATGATGACACAATGCTCATGGTACACTACTATCATTCCCTGGGTCATCTAAGCTTGGCCGAGCAGAAGAAGATGAAGCGGAGGAAGGATGTTATCAAGGTGCCCATGTCGGCTCGCCGCTACTCATGGCACCTACTTCAGGTGTTCGAGGTGGACCTGTCCGGCGGGAGGCTTGTCCCAGTGGTGGACATTGGCCGCCGCGCGTTGTTCATCGGGGACGTGGCCTGCCTCTCCATCTCCACGGAGATGTTCCCATCGGTGGCAGGGAACGCGGTGTACCTCGGGGTGAAGAGCATCTGCTCCACTTACTTTGGTGTGCGCTATCTGCTTGACAGGATGGTCGATCCACCATTCAAGTTTGCCATGCAAGCTGCTGGAAAGAAACCATCTCATCAAAGAAAGAAAGAACAAAAACAATTTCACTTCACTGGGTGTGATCTCAAACCGCCAGAACGGAAGATCGTGCTGCCGCTTGCCCGCCCGTGTACACTCCAGGAGTACCTTGTCGCCTGCACGGGCATCAGAGGTGCAATGGACGACTTAAGTTGAGTTACTGCAGTCATCATTAATCAATTCTACGATGTGGTTGGAGTAAAGGAGTTGTGCTGAACTATAGCAGAAGGAGTAGTACATCGTCTATCTGCTGCACTCTCAAGCGTCAAGGACTTACACTGAGTAGGAATGTTATTTCTTCCTGGACTGTTCAATGAACTATTGCTAAAGGACTTACAGTGGTAGTATGAACTAATCAATATCCAAATAGACTATGCCATGTCAACAGGAATGAATGTCAAAGTTACATACTACCTTGCTAAAAAATATAACACATTTTTGCAGTTCAATTTGATCTGCATAAAATGCATTATATTTTGTTACAAAGAGTGTATCTAGACAGCGACGACGATGACAACATGATGCTCCGTCCTTCACTACTATAATCTCTTCTTTTTGCAATTTCTAAACTTTGCTTAGTTCATTCTATCAAGAACTCGACAAAGTTTATGTCTGCCAAATCTGATACAAAATTGGACTCGGCAGTGGTAAGCCACTCAGAGGACTTCATATTTTGCTTAGTTCCAATGAAAAACAAGTCGGCCAACAAAATAAACTCGGCAGAATCTCAAATTCGACGAGTTCCCGATAGGAAAAACTTGGCAAAGCTTTGAAGATGGTCACCGTTGTCGAGTAGACGACAGAGCTGCAATGGCGGTCTATCTTTGCTGGGTTTCGGCTAACGGACACTCGGCAATTTTGTTCTTTGTTTTCGAAATGGAATTGTGGTGGCACTGCTTTGCCGAGTCCCGTAACAAACAAACATGGCAAAGAGCTGACCATTCGTCTACCCAAGTACATATAGCTGTTAGATTAGTTGTTTTTATTGTTACATTTGCAAGCTACATGTCCTTATCTAGGGCATATAAATTAATATGGAATTATATGAATATAAGAGGATGTGTGAAAACAAATGATGATTATGAATGTGAGAGAAAGGAGAGAAGAAAAGATGAGCCGATATAGGAAATAACATTCTAATTTTGTATAGGTATATGCATGTACAGTTTATATGAAAAAGATAAAGATAAACAAAATGAATGTAATTTAAAAATGAAAATAAGTTATTGGTTGAAAATTGCTATCTTTTGTTACGAATGCTGATACGTGTTAAAATATTTGGAAATGCTAGCTATTTAGTTAGTTACTCCCTACTTCCAGGCTTATAGGGCTCAAATTCAAAAATCTCCCAACCAAGATATACGTATATGTATATGGTCCAAAGTAATACTTTTTTTAGTTTGAAAAACTACTCAATTGATACACTTGTTTTCCTCAACAACTGTGTTTACCAACTGAATGAATATGCATGCATGTGTAACCAATAAATCACCAAGAACTATTACATACAAGTCTTTTTTCTTAATCCTTGCATGCAGCGATTTAATGCAATACAAAATCTGAACATGTGATGGGTAGCATTAAGATTGATACTCATAGAACGGAAAAACAAGTTTTTTTCCAGATATAAGCACTATACAATGGAAGGGAGGAAGTATATTAGTTGCTAGTTAGTTAACTTGTAGTTAGTTAGATAGCTTCAGTAATGTAAAATGACTTCACAAACTTTGTGTTAGGCAAACACACATGCATATGGTTGTAATTATTATAACCTTACTAACAAACATATAGTTACATGCATTAGCAAACATGATGCACATGATGTGGCATGTCAGAAACACGAAGATTCAGTGGGGTGGCTTGGAGGATGAAGCTGAGAGGCAGAGCGCAGACGTTGAGCAACTGGGAATGGAGAGGACCAGTTGGATGATGAGAATGACAAAAGCTGATGAAACATTGTAATCCCAGTGCGGGACCTCAACTGAATGCAGCGCGCATCCAAACACTTAGCTTACATCAAGGATCTCGGGTCGACTTTGGAGATGCAATTCTGCTCGCTAAGGATGAGGAGTCACTTAAAGATGGCGAAGGGAGTGAAAGAGTAGGAGAAGCAGCTAAAGCCACCACAATGAGGGATACTCCAAGATAGTGGGATCAATACTAATGACTAAAGTTTGACCTCTTCAAGACTAATGACTATAGTTGACCTCTTAAAACCCACTTTCAATAATAATTTAGTCCATACTATAAAATATATAATGAAGTTCATAGATCATTCTACAAATAATATAAATATAGAGAGACCGGTATTCAAACTCAAAAGATATAAGTGAAGCAAACACAGCCTTCTTTAAATATCCAAACTCAAAAAGTTCAATCGAAGCGCAAAGAGCACTCTATAAATCAACCAAGGACCATAAAAAATCATCCCCAACCGGCATGGTGTTTGTTCATTCGAAAGGAAATGAAAAATCGTGCTCCAAGAATTTGAACATATCATATGAACAATAAAAACTTAGGTCCAACAGAGACATACTCATATTTTTTGAAGAAGAAAGAGGGGATGCATTCCGGGACATCCCCAAGTTTAGACGCTTGAGTCTCCTTAGATATTACATTGGGGTGCCTTGGGTATCCCCAAGCTTGGATTCTTCTTGCTCGTTATTCATCTAATTTTAATAACTTCATCCACACATAACTCAAAGAACTCGTGGGATAGGTTAGTACACACAAAAATATATCACCCAATTATGTACTGTCAAGACAAGTTGCATAATTATTTTCAAACATTAGCTACTGTGTAAGCCATGAAATCGTGGGATAGGTTAGTACACATTATTTTCAAATATATCACTCAAATACTATCATTTCCACAATATACAAGTTCATAGGGAAAATATAATCTACATCATGGTAAATTTACTTTTCAAACAATAGCTACTGTGGTGATTTTTTATATTTAAAGAAACATACAAATGGACATTTTATTATTAAGAGCATGACAAATTTATATTGTAATGTCATGACGATATAGTATTTTCCATCATGGCAATTCTACTTTTTGTTTTATATCATTTTTTATTTGTTAGACCAATTATGATTGAAAAATATTTAAATCTTGTTCAATTGTTTTTGTCATGTAGGCATCTTTTTTGTAATTGAGCAATGGCAGTTTCCTGCAGGGATTTCTTTTTTATATATATAGTTTATCATGCCAATTTCTTGTAGGTATACTTTGTTTTTAGAGGTCACCAAGTGTTGGTACATAAGCCCAATACAAAAGGTCCCCCGGCCCACTCAGCTGAGCGGTGCTCGTTCGATTCGTTCGCGGCGGCCATTGGATCGTTTAAGAAAACTTTTTGAATCTAGATGGTATTTTTGCATAGGTTGGCCATACATAGCTTGCAGAATACCCCCATATAGATGGTATTGGCTTACTTTTTGAGGCAGGGAAACATGTCATTGGCTTGCGAACCAACTTGTGGTTCGATGGTTAGAAAGATTGTGGTATCTCCAGCCCACCATGGTTCAAGTCCTGGTGTTTGCATTTATTTCTGGATTTCTGGCAATGCGCATTTAGTGGGAGGAGACGTTTCTGTCGAAGACGAGGTGCTTATGGTGATTTCGTAAATTTCAAGATGATATGCCGGCTCAGTCTTTCAGAGGTGCTCATAGGGGTAGGGTGTGTGCGTGTGTGCGTTCACAGGGATGAGTGTATGCGCATGTGTATGAGCGCTTGCGTCTGTCTGTCTTAAAAAAACATGGCATTGGCTTGCTTACAACCGTGACCGTAAGATCATCTCCACTCGTTGGCGCTCTCAGGAGGTCCTTTTTCGCGGCTTGGGGTCGCGCCGGCAGAATTTTAGGTTTTGGGAGGCAAATTTTCCCAGCCGTCGCCCCACCTAAGACGCATTTCGAGGACGCGTGGCGGCACCCCGCAGCTCGACACCGTCTCCAGCACCATCGAAGACGCCCGCCACCGTTGCAGCACCAGCCCTCCGTCCTCGTGCCCTCCGTCCAGCTCCCTCCTCCACGCGGGCCAGCTCCGCCACGGCCATGCGCGCTCTCGGCTCCGTGCCGGCCATGCGTGCTCCGCTCCAACCGCGCGAGCTCCGCCACGGCCTTGTTGCGGTCAGCTTCGACCTTGATGGAGACGTCATCCGCGACCCGGAGTAGGGCAGCTCCCAGGCGGACGGGCGCGGCCGAGCTCCGCCACGCACAGGCGGGCGCGGGTGCGGGTGCGGGCCGCCCTGGCCACGCACAGGCGGGCGCGGGCGAGCTCCGCCCCAGCCACGTGCGGCGAGTGCGAGCTCCGGCCACAGCTCCTCCCCGTGCAGCTCGGCGTGCAGAGGAGGCTGGTCCCGAGGCGGCGGCATGCGCCGAAGGCGAAGAGGGAGAGCCAGGCGGCGAGCGGCGTGCTGAGGAGGACGAGCCCGACGGGCACCATCCAGAGCTGCTCCTGCGCCGGGTGGAACGCCACCGCCCACCACACCAGCACGCCGGCGCCTGCCAGCCCCACCGCCGCGACGCACGCCGCCACGGCGCAGCATGCTCACGACCAGGCTCACCCGGCCTCCGCCCCCGTCGACTGCGACCCTCCTGGTCCTCGGCCCGCCGTCTCCATGGCCTCCGCCCCCGTCGATGCGCGGCTAGCTGAGAGAAGGGGGTGGGTAGAAGGAAAAAGAAAAGAGAGGAGAGAGAGGAGGAGAGGAGAGAGAGAGGGGGTGGGTGGCTGACGTGGGGGAAAAAGATTGGTTAAGCAAAAGCGTCGGTGCTCCCAGACGCCCCCCGATAGCCTGGGTGTGGGCTGCGCTCGCCGGCCGTGTTTTTCGTCAAATCCGGCGAAAAGTGAGGTCCTGAGAGGCCGAGTGAGGCGTTTTTTGCCCGCCGGTGCCCAAAAAGTGGCCTGGGGGCATCCTGGGAGCGGTAGTGGAGATGCTCTAAGAGGTTAGGATTCTAAGAAGCCTGCCATATATCCCTATCAGCGACTCTCGTACTATCACAAGTTTCACAACAGGTCAAAGGACGGCTGGTACAGGCCCTCTACTTCCACAACAGATTCCATCAATTCATCATGCCCTTTGCCGGTGTCTCTATCGTCGCCGACGGCAAGGTCCTACGCTCTCACACCTCTCCCAGCGGGTACCACCTTATTGC
Organism: Triticum aestivum; assembly: GCF_018294505.1. Taxonomy (NCBI): domain Eukaryota; kingdom Viridiplantae; phylum Streptophyta; class Magnoliopsida; order Poales; family Poaceae; genus Triticum; species Triticum aestivum. Next base: position 713,317,274 of record NC_057813.1, on the reverse strand, counting down.
CGTCGAAGGCCACTCAAGAACCCGCCCGCCCATCAAGTCCCGCTACTTCACAATCGGTGGCCATCGCTGGTTCATCATCTACTCAACGGACCGCTATCACCTGCAGAAGCCCGGCTTCGTATCATTCCTCCTGTTCCTGGCCAAGGATACCACTGCCGCAGTGAAGGCGCAGTTCGAGCTTAGTTTCGTCGACGAGACCTGCAAGAAGAAATCGGCACGTGTTCGCCGTAGAGATATACTGGTCTTCCGAGGCCGGCACGAGGCCTACTTAAAGTCCGTTAGAAGAGAGACCTTTGAGAGACAGCTCAAGTACGACAGTTTCACCATCCGGTGCGACGTCATCGTGAACGAGGTCATCGAGGTCCCGGCACCACCGTTTTACGTGCACCAAAATTTCACCGACCCTCTCCTGGGACAGGAGCACACCGACGTGGTCTTTCGGATGGGTGGTGAGGAGTTTCCTGTCCACTGATGCGTTCTCGCATCCAAATCTACCATCTTCACGGCGCTACTCTTCGGGCCGATGCGATGCTAGGGTTTATCTATGACGACGCACTGCTGGATCCAATGTTGGAGGACGATGGTACCCTTGCTGCAGCAAGCCCTCATTGCGGCGGACAAGTACCACCTCAGTAGGTTGATTGAGATGTGCGAGAAGAAGATAGATACGCGAGCACTTGGACGAGGGCACGGTGACCACCATTCTGGCGATTGCCGAAAGGAGGAGGACGAACGCTTGCATCTTCGTCCTCGTCCCCAGGTCCAGTATGGCCCTGTCGCCTTAGAGGTCTCGGGCGGTGACATGGTGGCGAGTGTCAAAGCGAGGCTCCACGACATGGAGGGCATCCCGCCGCACCGCAGCGCCTTGTTTTTGCCAGCTCAGCCTTGCTGGACGATGACATCAGAACGCTGGCCGACCATGGCATCGGCGACAACGACTCGCCCACGATCCAGCTCCTGGAGACGAAGATGCAAGTGTTTGTCTTCACGCACTCCACCCTCGTATTCTCTGGCATCGAGAGCAGCGATAGTGTGGAGAGCTTCCGGGCCAAGTTCCTTGAACGGGAGGGGTTCCCACCGGCGCAGCAGTGGTTCATTTGTGCTGGCATTCAGCTGGAGGATGGCCACACACTGGCTGACTACGGCGTCCGGCATGGCTCCACGTTGCAGTTCCGCATCCGGGAGGTCCTCTGTTAGATGTAATCTTGATTGTTAAGTTTGAAAAGTACGATCCTTTCATGTCCCGTGGCTTAGTTCTTTGGAAATGTTAATGCCCACATGTGTCGCCCACACGCGTGGATCCGCGTCTGTTCGTGAGCGCACGAATCTTGGCATGTTTTTAGTGCCACGTAGGACTGACCTGGTGTGTGGGCGTTCACCCAGTCGCCCACACGGCCGTTTCACCACACGGGAGGGGCTGGTGTGTGGGCGTTCAGCAGTTCGCCCACACGTCACTTTCCATGCACGCACAAGGGCTAGTGTGTGGGCATTTGCCATCTCGCCCACACGTCCGTCTCCTCTCCCACACCCAAGCTGCTAGTTGCCACATGTTTTGCAGCGCACATGGCAACTGCCCTAGTGTGCTTTATAAGCAGGTGACAACTCTCTTTTTACCCGAGTTGCCATGTGTTTTGGAGGGTACACGGCAACTGCCTAGTGTGCACGTAAGCAGATGGCATCTCTCTCTTTACCGAGTTGCCATGTGTTTTTGCATGATACATGGCAACTGCCCTAACGTGCACGTAAGCAAAAGGCAACTCTTCCTTTTTACATGGCAACTTCCCTAGCATGCTTGTGAGCACATGGCAACTCTCTCAACTGCCTAGTGTTAGTATGTGGCAACTCCGAAAATTTTGAAATCATGGCAACAACAGTAGACCAGACCATACATGGCAACTGCAGTTGAGCAACCATGGCAACTGCAGTTGTCCGACATGACAACCGTAGTTCAGCGACATGGCAACTGCAGTTAAACGAACATGGACGAGGGTCTGGACCATGGCAATTGCGGGCGCACCGTGACTGTCACGCGTGGCGTGCGGGACCAGGAAGTACGAGGCCTGACATACGGGGTGTGTGGGCATTATCTACTTCGTCCACACGCACGCGTGTGAGATGGACCAGGAGGGAAAAAAAGGTGTCTGGGCATTACTTGTTTTTCCCACACATAGACGTGTGGGTTGTTCCTCTTATACACCACACAAAATGTGCGGGCAGTCTCCCTAACACCCACACATGTGACATTTATCGGTGTCCTAGTTCTTTGGCAACTAGCCAAAATCATGTACGTGTACTAGTAGGAGAGTCCAAGCGGTACTAGGAGACGTATACATGCATATTTGTGTCCGGTCGTGTAACGGTCGTTATGTCTAGTCCGGTCAGCTTTCTAGCAAATTAAAGCTTGTGTACTTGAACAAAGCCGAAGGACCTTCGGCAGTGAACAAATTAGAAAGTTTAGATAGTTTTAGGTAGTTTATATATATAGCTTCCTCGCGGTCGCGGCGGAGCACAATGCAGACATCATCTCCTCCTCGGCCCGACTCGGATGAGGTCCCAGTTTGCAGATCGGCTGACGAAGGGCTCGGATCCACTGCCGCAATGCCGGAGAAGGCCGGAGATCACCGGAAGTGAGCTTGCGGGCGGAGGGGAGTGGATAAGGTTTGGTCCAGCAATCAGATTGGGACGAATATACGTGGGTGGTTGTGGGCTGGATCCGATGTAGCGGGCATGCCCAGGCCTCCCCATATCCACCCTAGGTTTCGGACTGAATATAAGGGATGCCGGTCAGCCTAGATGTTTAGGATCGGTATAAGAAGCCTGACTGGGTTGTCTTCTTTTTTACCTGTCAATGACCAGGCCATCGGCGCGGACATTTGAGACGGATAGGAGGCACCCAGTTGTAGATGCTGCAAGCATCGATTGATCTCTGTATCGAGATGTGTGTATGCATGGCAAAGTCAAGCAAGAGATAGAGACCATACCCAGGCAGAGAACCACACCAAAACCTCCAATCATGTGTGAGAGGCAACACCGAAACAAAGATGTGTGTGATCCATCTCCGGCAGGCCGTTTCAATACTGAAGCACGGTGAGAGGTCGCGTTGTTCTGAATCGGCATGAATATGACATTGTTGCTTTGGATCGATGTTGAACTTCTCGGTAAGGAAAACGCCCGAACGCGGGAGGGGTTTTAAGGGAGCCGGGGTAGTCAGGACTGGCTTGGCAGCAGTCCGGAGGCCCCCCTCCCCCTCCCTTGTTTGTCTCTGGTCTACAGGAAAAACACATCTGGACCGGCCTGCGAACAGATAGAGACCCGCATTGGATGACAAAACACGTCCGAACCGTGCGGTCCGTACGGTACTTTTTTGGCAAACCGTA